>NW_025938304.1:0-167066 GCF_000764305.2 Hyalella azteca | reverse complement strand
CCTAAACTAATGCTTGAATGTCTAATGTTGACCTAAACTAATGCTTGAATGTCTAATGTTGACCTAAACTAATGCTTGAATGTCTAATGTTGCCCCAAACTAATGCTTGAATGTCTAATGTTGCCCGCTCGTGAATTCTAAACAGAATTCACAATTTTTTATCACCCTATTAGAACGTAAAAGTTTTTAGATGTCAACTCATTTTTTTTATTATCAAATTGCACTAATATTATTCACGCTTGAAAATGTATACTATTTTCGATTTAATATTTTACTATTTTATAATAGAGAACATAGAAGCGCATAGTCGAATTTTAGCTAATAAGGTAACATGAAACTACAAAAAACTGGTGTTCAATGAGTTTTGGGATTTAATAAAAATAATCATGATGTTCACAAGAAATGATAGTGTGAGTTATGAATTCGAGTTACTACGAACAAAAATTGTACATTTATTTGCTGGTCTCAGGGATTTTAGACTTAGCAGATCTACGATGCAGCGTCTTAAAAGACCATACCAGCAGTGGGTGAAGTCATTTTATTCATACATTTGGCTGCTGGGTGTACATACAGGGACCGAATCGACACTTCTCCGAACTTGCCTGCGGACTCAAACGCCAAAGCTAACTTTTCGCTCAACCGAGCCATTCATAAGTCCTTCTAAACTGAACGGATCTGCTTGAAATTTGGAATATCAATAGGTATTATCAATGCCCTGCGAGGAAATTAATTACAGATTATTGCATTTCGCCGTTTCCATTTAAAACGGAAAAGGCAATATTTAGGCAACCGAACCACTCATAAGTCCTTGAAGACCGAACTTATCTGCTCGAAATTTGGAATATAAGTAGCTATGAGTATGAGTTGGTTCAGGAATTGTCAAAATTAGATTAATTTACTATATTTTCAATTAAAGTGAGAACCCTTAAACAAGGAGATAATAATTCAAAGAATCGTATCAATTGTACACATGGGGTACCATCTAAGCTGTTAGGGATGTGATTCTGCCTAGTCTAGAATTTTGGTAGATCCTCAAAACTTGTTTAAGTTGTAAAATAGGCTTTGCGTGGCCAAACTTCCGAATCAATCATATTGCCGTGTTCAATATATAATTAGATGTTGATTATATCAAGTATATCCAAGGAACTGGGACGACTGCTAGTCCTTCTCATATCTCTCCAAGTAAAAAACGTAATCAAATTAAGAGATATAGGCAAAAGAGCATTGAAATGCTAAATACCTGCATGCAGAATTTGAATTTTATATTTGAAGTAGATCCATACATTATTGAACTACTTATTATCGGTTCGGTTGCCTAAAAATTGCGTTTTTTCGTTTTAATTAAGAACAATGTGATGTAAAACTCTGTAATTGTTTCAGACACAGCGCATTAATGATATCTACTTATATTCCGAATTTAAAGCAGGTCCATCCAGTATTGAAGGAGTTATGAGTGGTTAGGTTCCCTAAAAATTGCGTTTTTTTATTTTATTTGAAAACGAAGTGATGTGAAAATCTGTAATTGTTCCAGCACAGCGCATTTATGGACCTACTTATATTCCAAATTTCAGGCAGATCCGTTCAGTATTGAAGGAGTTATGAGTGTTTCGGTTGAGCGGAAAGTTAGGTTGTGCATTTGAGTCCGCAGGCGAATTCGGAGAAGTGTGGATTCGGTCATATTGGGTCAATAAAATTTGTTTTGTTTCAAACTAAGAGTATTTTGGGGTGCGTTTCATACAATTCCTTCTGTAGTCAGAACATGAATTACAATATTGAATAAAAAATTGTATCAAACGAACAATTTCTGCTAGAATAACGTTACTCGTTTTTAACGCGTTCAAGACATAACAGCTTTATTCCGGATTTCTGGTCGCAACTTGCAAGTGCAACCGATGGAGTTGCGGTTGAGGGCGTACGTGTGGGTGTGGCGGAGAGGAAATTTGTCCGATACCTTGTTTTATTGATTGTAGTGTTTCGGCTCCCTCAAAGTTTTGTACTTATGTTGGTAGATATCCAGGGACCAGGTAGGAGGAAAAAACGAAAGAGTAGGATTTATAATTCAATAATTTGATTGTATTCAATAATCCGATGGTGAATGGCGACCATGGCGGCAATTGCGGCGGGCGGCGGGGCGGGCGCGGCATGACCATTCCGCCTTTGCATTAGTTTGTAAGACATGCTATTGCAGCCATTCTCTGAGTCTGATCGCCCGTTACGTGAGGAAATGCTGAGATATACACCAGGTGCATCAACTTCAGGTCATAGTAAAACAAAAACATTTAGTGTGAATTGGCCTTTGGGCTTTGGTCATAGATGCTGCATGCTGATGCTGGCATTGCTGGGACGCTCCGAGGTTGTGCTGGAAAATGTTTTGATAGGTACTGGCTTTTTTTTATTCCTGGACCCTGGTCGTGGTCGATTATAGTTATTTACATGCCTAACAAATTCTACAAGAGCACTAATTGTATTTAGCCTGTTTTATTATAAATCCACTTTTAGTCATGACTAGAGCTTCCTGGCTATTTTGGAACCATGAGAATCATAGAATGATGAGATTCCCACACAAAAGTGTACAGGACTACAGGAGAGCTTTGAGATTACAAGGTTGTTGAAATTATGTCACTTTGGTCTTTGGAGTCCCAACTTCCCAAGTTTACAGAAGTAGGAGTGTAGGAGCCTAACAAATTTCAAATTTTGCACATTTGCTGGTATCTCAGAATGTGACTGAGGATTCTAACATTATATGTCAGCCATGTGCCATAAAAGTGCTGAAAAAAATCTATTAAAACTTTTGAGGTAGTAAATAATGTTGCAAATCAGTTCACTAAATACTAACTTAATCTATGTAAATTGTTATGCACAGTACCCTAATGCAGTAAATCTAAAAATTGAGAGATAATAAGAGTAGGACAATCCTATCTTGTTTCATTTTAATATCTTATATATAGTATATTGTTGCAATGTTTATTGTGATGTGATTGTGATGGACTTTTGGCACTGAAACTATTTATTTGTATTAATAGAATACACATGCTTAATAAAGTTTTTTTTTGTTCATTTTTGTTTCAGAACAGATACATGAAAGTAATTGCAAAAAGATCAAATGTGAAAATTATATGCCCCCCATTAATTTAGTATCCTATTGCTTCACTGTTTGGTGAGACTGGATCTGTTCGCCAGATGCCGCCTATTTAAACCTGAGGCCACCCAGGACGACCTCCTTATCTTCAGACGCGCCTTCACTGCACTCACAAACGAGAAGTCAGGTGAGTGAAGCTAATAAGTTTTAGTTCTACGAGTTGTAATCAGAATTTTTATTTGGTTCCTGACTTCCTGTTATATTTTTCATAGTATCATGCTTATTGTCTTCTGATATTTTCTCAAACTATAATTTTCTTTGTATGCATTTCTAGTCCAAATTTCATTGCCCATTTCTAAGCAACTTACTTGTTATATTAATTTATTCCCCATCTTAACTTCATAGGTTCAAACATTTGTCCTAGCTAGCATTAGACATTTATCCTGGCCCAAGCTGGTTTGCTACAAAGTGGAATTTTCACTTAAAACCTATAGTGAACATACCGTCAAACGGGGTAAAAAGGGACGGGCGGGGTAAATCGGGATGCGTGTCCCACATTTTGTAGAAATGTTGTAGCAGATAAACTAATCAAAATATTGCAAAACTAAAAATAGTGGCATAAACTTCAACATTTTTACTACCGTAAAATGGGGTAACTTAGACCGGCGGGGTAACTTAGACCACTTTTTGTTTTTTTAACAAAAACCCCCAAAACTCAAAAACTATTTGACATAGAAAAATTTTGTCAATGGGCATTAAAGGCCTAATACTGAGGCTACATAACACAATAGAAAGATTTAAAAAGTTTGCATATCTAATAGGTTAAAAAATTAAAAATGTGACCCATGAAAAAAAGCTATTATTTAAAGCTGGTCAGAGTACCCTCTCCAATTTTTTTATTTTTTGGTTACATAACTCCAGGTTTTGATGCATTGTCATAGAACTCTTCTAGTTACATATGCAAGTGACAAATTTTAGGAAAGTGTCATAGTTTACAAATTGGGGGCGCTGCCCCCAAATGGGGGAATTTAGACCACCTAATGTCAGCCCTGATGGGGTAACATAGACCGGCTTGGAAGTTAATATAAAATTACCATATATAACATATTTTATGTTTGACAGCATATTTATGTCTTTTCTTTGTGTTTCAGACTCTACAGAGTCTTATATATGGTAATTTTAACTTAATTTCCAAGCCAGTCAATATTACCCCATCGGGGCTGCCCTTAGGTAATCACAATTCCCTCATTATGGGCAGTGCCCCCCATTTGCAAACTATGACACTTTCCTCAAGTTTGTCATTTGCATATGTAACTAGAAGAGTTCTACTACAATGCACCAAAACCTGGAGTTATTTTACCAAAAAATATAATTGATTTTACCATCCGGTCGAAGATACCCCAAGAGCTGGGGTAACAAAGACCATAACTTTTTTTGAAATTACATAAAGACTATGAGAGCAGGAGCCAGCAATTTATGGTGAGTGAAGCTAGAGTATAGACCTGTATTTTGCATGTTTCAATTCAAGTTTAATTTAGCTAGTAAAACATGGCATCATTTATAAAAAAGTGGTCTAAGTTACCCCATTTTATGGTATCTATTATGTATAAAGCTAGTCAAGAAATCAAACATTTACTATCTTTAAAAAATTGCTGAAAAAAAGTGTGAAAAGTGCGATTTTGGAAAAGTACCTCTGCTAAGGTCTGGAGCAAAAAAAAATGTTCGCTGTATTAAAAAATTTTACTTACATAAAAGTTGCACCCAGGGTTGGCTTGAAAACATAATTGATGGAATTTGCCTATCCCATTCCAAAAAAATGGCAGCCATTTCCGCATGGCGGGGCTACTCGGGACACCCCCCCGGGGTAATTAGGGACACCCTAAAAAATGCATTTACAGTAGAACCTCAGTTAGCAAAGGTTCCAGTTAACAAAAAAATTGATTAACAACAGAATTTTGATTACATTTACCTCGCTCAGTGAAAAAAATTCACTTATCAAAAAATTAGTGCATCATCAGTTGTCACAAAATTGTACATAGAATGCTATACCTATATAGAATTTTGGTGTAGTTAGGCAGAAGCTTTTCTTTTATGCAAGTTTGATTGAAGACCAGAGCATGCTTTTTATTAACAATCTTCTTGTTTGTTTTTTCAATTAGTCGAACCAAATTTCTTGCTGGCGTCGGGAGATCGAAAAGCAGGTTTTCGAATGACATTTTAATAGTTTGCGACATTTCGAAAATACAATTTTCATTATCAAGCTGGTGAAGGTTTTACAACACTTGAAATTCAATTTGGAAATGACAGAAGTACATATGAATGGTATAGTGGATACAATAAAATAAATAATGTGGATACAACAAAATGTATAAACTTAAAATTACTCTGAAAATAATTTAAGCGTCCGGACGAATCCTGTAGTTTGGAGGTTGATAGCTGGAGACTCGTTCTTGATAATGAGAGCCTCAGCTATCATCAGTCTCGATGGGTCGGGGCACCGCATAACTATGCTGGTGCAGGCCTCCAATGTCGCTCGGGTGATGGTCTCATTGTGAGCTTCCTGCATGTGGTTCTTGGGTCCTCCAGATTGTAGATGGCATGTTAGTCGGCGGAAACCTGCTTTTCGATCTCCCGACGCCAGCAAGAAATTTGGTTTGACTCATTGAAAAAACAAACAAGAAGATTGTTAATAAAAAGCATGCTCTGGTCTTCAATCAAACTATATAGAATTGTGCACTGGGCATCATAGAATGAAAAGTAATTGACCTAAACTATGATTTAATCCTCCAAAACATATGATGGTTGTCACTAAAACATTATTTTCTGTTTCAGGTATGTTTTTCACGATCTTTTTTGTTATAGTGAAATCACTTGATTCAATTAAAATTGTGCGAAATCAAAAACCATCCTGTAAGCTTACAGGTACTGAAGTAATGCTACATGGATGCTGATATGAAGCTTGCAGTGGACAAGGACGTTAACAATGCTCAATGCCATGTCCATAGATACAGTAATATCACATCAATAATACGGTAAGTAATGAATATGGTAATATAATATCAATAAAGGAAAAACAAGTGAAAATCACAGAAAATGTCATTTATTTTACATCTACATCATCTACAATGAAAGAGGAGGACTTCAAGGTACTGTTAGTAATGGATGAGTACACTCTGCCTGCTTCAAACGTTTTAAAATTAACTTTTATTGCAAGTGTCCCGGATTACCCTGTTCCCAGGGGTAAATCGGGACGGTTTTATTTTGCGTCTGGCACCTTACGAATAGCATATGGAATTTTATTGAAGATGCCATTGGATAGCCCTCGCAAAGAGCTATAAAATGAGCCTAAACTTGTTTCTGAAATGTTTCATGGTAAGAAGTTATTAACAAAAAGCGCTCAAAACTGTCCTTTTTTACCCTGTTTGGTGGTATATCTAAGAATTTGTAAACTAAGAATTAGTTTTTAATTTGAAAAAATATGCTTTAAATTTAAAGTCTTTGCCAATCTGAGAAGTTGGAATACCCATCTAATATAAGCCCAAACTTGGAACTGCAGACTCGTGAGATAATAAATTAGGTAGTTATAATGTTGTAATCATGTGCCACACCATGATTCTGAACAAGGAAAATATTGCCTAGTATAATGTCACATGCTGTTAAGGGAACAAATCTATTCATCTATTAAAAATCTATTATTAATCTATTAAATCTATTAAAATTGATCCTGTTACATATCTTGTTAAATAGTTGGCAATGATTATACAAAGAATGAAAGACTGGTTTAATTGAATGATGACTATTGAATAAAATTATAGGACAGCAAATTGTAAGGATATATGTAGTAATGCTGGAGAGCTAATTATTCAATGGGCATGAATAAAATAAATTGGGAGGATAATTAGCTAATCATATAAATGGAGCATAGACAGCTGAAGCTCAGTTGTTGAGTTGCAAAAGAATGGACTAAATTGAAAGCACATTTTGAGTGATTGATGAAATCTTATGGGTGAATGGGACGTGTAACCTTTCTAATTAGCAAAAACCATTAATCCCTTAAACCTATTAGCAGCTGTTGTTTATGCTATTTTTTTCCTTAGAAACATGGTGGATATTTAAATGAGGTCTAAATGAGTGAAAATGTAGGAGCAGACAATTTATTAAGGAACATTTTGCAATCAGAATTGAGCAAAATTAAGCTTGTTCAGACTAGATATATGAGTAAAAGAAACTAATATGACACATAAACTTTTTCTAAATTCATCAGTTTCACCCTGCTAATTAATAATTAACACATTGAGTCTGGCATGATCCACCAGTGGGTTGCAGGCCTTTTTTTCTGGACAAAATCCGCAATTTAGATTTTTTAATTGCATTGTCAAGCAAAAAATAATGATAAAATTTATGATTAAATTTTATAAAGTATGAAAATAATTAAATTATTTTTGCACCAGAACCTGCCAATGCACATATTACAAATATTGAATCACAGGCCTTTTTGTCCACGGACCTGGCCAAAACATATGCAAAGCAGCAAAGTCTCAATAATAAAAAAGACACATCCAAACCAAAATTTTCAATGACAAATTAATAACAACATTCAAAAGAATGGTTGTATAGATAATACAGCTTCCACTGCTGCTGCAACATTCGAGGTGGATAATGTATTGATAATTTGAATTTTAATATATTTTTAATTTGGTTGACAAGGAAACTTTCTTGCCATCACCAGAGCAAATAGGTAAGACCTGAAGGAACAAACTTAAGTCCTTAGCATTTATAAAATTGCATTTAATGATGTTTTCAATGTAAGAAGCTATTAGATGATTTTATTCTTATTCATCCATGATAATCAGTCAGTATAATTGAATAAATTGGTGGTAAATTGTTTTATTTTGTTTAGTGCATCACATGTGAGCTGAACTTGTCAACCTCTTTTCCTAGTTTAAAGAAAATACTGAATATTTGCTGGAAAATGGAAGTGGTTATGTCCTTAATTTTATTTGTGGAAATTAAAATTTTAAAATGAAGGCAAATTATTCAGTCAAATGGGGTAATAAGGGACAATTTTGAAAATTTTTCATTAATAACTTCTTACCATGCAACATTTCATGAATTACTTTAGGCTCATTTTCAAGGTCTTTGTGAGGGCTATCATATGGCATCTTTGGAAAAATTCCATATGCTATTCTTAAGATGCCAGACACAAAAGAAAAGTGTCCCAAATTACCCCTGGGAATGGGGTAATTTGGGACACTTGAAATAAAACTTAATTTTTGAACGTTTGAAGCATGCAGAGTGTACTACTCATCCGTTACTGTCAGTACTCTGAAGTCTTCCTCTTTCTTTGCAGATGATGTAGAATAAATGACATTTGCTGTGATTTGTACTTGTTTTTCCTTAGTTGATATGATATTACCATATCCATACATTACCGTATTATTGATGTAATATTACCATATCCATGTACATGTCATTGGGCATTGACAACAATCTTGTCAACTGCAAGCTTCACACCCACCAATCTCGATCCCACCCTGCTGCCACTATCTGCAATGGCGTCATCCTCCTGGATAAAACCACTAAAATCCTTGGCGTCACCTGGGATACGCACTTCACATTCTCCCCTCATGCAAGAGCCAATGCCACAAAAGTGACAGGTTCTCTTTGCATCCTAAAAGCCCTAGCTGGTACAAACTGGGGCTTCTCCAAGGAGGACATTATTGCCACCTACCAAGCCATCACGCGCCCAAGCATCAACTACACGGCCCCATCTGGAACCCTGTTGCCTCATGTACAGCAGTTGCCAGCCTACAGATAATACAAAACACTGCATTGAGACTAGCCACTGGCTGCCTCAAAATGGCCCCAATCTCCCATCTTCACCAGGAGACTGGCGTCCTCCCATTAGCCGCGCATCTGGACATGGCTTGTGCCCAGTTCCTCGTCAGTGCCCTCCAGCCCTCCCATACCTCATTTCGTATCGTTTCTGCCCCCTGGGGGACCAACCCATGAAAGCCTCCATCCAGTTGAGGTTCGGTCACCTGGTCACACCATTCTTGGGTAATGGCACGATGCCTGCTGGTGCCTACAGAGAGGCCAAGCGGTCTCTCTACAGGGAGATCGCCTCCCGCGTTGCGGCGACTGACGCCATAAACGCTGTACTTGCAGCCCCGTCACCGCCTATTGCATCAGTGAAGGCCTCACTCCCTCGCCCCTACTGCTCGGCGCTATCCCAGCTCTGCTCGGGATACTGCAGCTCCCTGGCATCCTATTCTGCCAGGATCGGATGCTCCCCTAGCTCCGCTTGCCCGGAGTGCAGGGATCCTCTCCAGTCCGTCCTGCATCTCTTCGTCTGCCCCGCCTTCCCCACGTCTCTCAGCGTCTCCTCACTGTGGGACAACCCAGTGGAGGCTGTGACTTTCGTGGCCACCCTCCCTGCCTTTGCCCATCTTCCCCTCTTCCGGTGGCGGGCCCCCACCCACCTCCAGAACCTCCCCCTGGCAAGCATGATGGTCGCAACAAACAACAACTGCAAGCTTCATATCTGCAGCCATATAGCATTTCTTATGTATCTGTAAGCTTACAGCAATGGGCTTGTAATTTTGCACCAATTTAATTGGGTCAAGTGAATTCACTATAACAAAAAATATTGTAAAAAACATAACTGCAAAAGAAATGAATATTTTAGTGGCAACCATCATATTTTTTGGAGAAAGAAATTGTAGTTTAGGTTAATTACTTTTTATTCTACATTACCCAGTGCACAATTCTATCCACAACATTTTATGCACCATTTTGTGATGAATGATAATGCGTTTATTTTTTATCGAGTGAATTTTTTTGCTGAGTGAGATAAATGCAATCAAAATTCTTTGTTGTGAATCAAATTTTTCATCAACTGGAGCCTTTGCTAATGTAAATGCATTTTTATGGGTGTTCCATGCTACCCCAGGGGGTGTCCCTTATTACCCTGTCATGCAGAAATGGGTGAAATGGCCACCATTTTGCTTTGGATTGAAGTATGAAAATTCCTTTAATAAAGTTTTAATGTGGACACCTGTCTGCAACTTTTTTCTAAGCAAAATTTTTTAATACAGCAAATATTTTTTAATTACACGCCTTAGCAGGAGTACTTTTTAAAAATATCACTACTAAACATTTGTTCAGGGAGTTTTTTAGAGATAATAAAGTAAAAGTATTATTTCTTAACTTCCTTTATGCTACATTGATGGAAAAAATTTGAAGTTCACGCTACTATTTTTATTTTTGCATTTCCAGCATTATTACTTATACCCTTATAATTTACTGTCCTGTAATTTTACCCCATACTCATCATTCGATAAAAAGTTTTTTATTCATTGTAGGGTCATTGGCAACTTCTCAACAAAATATGTAACAGGATTAATTCACCAACAGCTCGAGACGTTATACTAAGCAACAATATTTCCCTAATTCAGAATATTAGTGTGGCACATGATTACAACATTCTAAGTAATTTATTATAATTTATTTTCTTATGAATCTGCAGTTTCGACTTTTTTTCTGATGGATTTTTAGGTTGTGGTGAAAGACTGTCAAGATTTACCCCCACCCGTCCCTTTTTACCCCATTTGATTGTACTCTATTACTGATGGCTTGTTCTAATCAGTCTTATTACAGAAAAATAATACTGTAACTTGAATTGGAATTAGGACCAAAGGATATTTAGCAAATAAATAAAGTAAAAAACAGAGAAACAGTTGAAATGAAATAAATCATAGGTAGGTGTGCAAATTATCAACAATGTATGTAAAATGTAATGGCTTGTCTGGAGGTGAGGAATGGATTAGTAAACATCAGGCAAACATGCCATCTAATTAAAGATTGTTTACCAGGATATTGTGTGAACCACAAGATAATAAATTTAGAGATGAATTAGAGAAATTGACAAATGTAAACTATGCTTGGAGCAATATTAATTTATTGTAAGGCCTGTCTAAGGTGCAGTTGAAAAAAGCACATAGACCCATGGTGAACATTGAATGCAATTATTTTTCAATAAATAAATTAAACCATAGCTGAACAAATACTCATCATAGTGGAGCATTGATATCTGGATTAAAGTGCAACCCATCAATAACAATAATATTGCAACTATTCACCTATCTTTGAAATAGACTGAGCAAGAATCCCCAGTACAACTAAGTCTTGCTTAGCTAAACTTCATTCAATGGTGTTGCCTTCTTTTATATTACGCATCAATCACACACAGCATTTAATTAATAGTGATACTGCCAAAAAATGTAACATCACATAAAACAGTTGGCAAATAAATGCACTATAGACATTTATCCACAATTAATTATTATGAGGGAATAACCTGGAGGCAGGAAAGTTGCTCTGTAACCCCTCAGTAAGAACATGAAAGAAAAAGTTAGTGGGACAATCCTGGGCTAGTAAGGGATTAAATGAACATAACCCAAAAAACTGCATTTACTGTCTATGCAGAAGAAGATAAGCTTGGATAAATGATAAAATGATCAAAAAATAACTGAAATGTTTCAATACGGATTTGCACTTGCACCCAGACACAAATTGGCTCAATCTCTGACTCAGATTATATTAAAATTGGTCAAAACTTGGCCCTCAACTTCCATGGATTTACATAAAACTGGCCCAAATCAGCCAGAGATGGTCTAATTTGCCTGGTATGGGCCCAAAGTTTGCAACACAATTTTCAGTAACATTATCCTAGTCAAATAATCCTATACTCAATATATATTAACTATACATCAACTTATAAGATACTCAGCAGTAATCTTTGCAACATGATAATATTTAAACTACTTCATTGAATAAAACAGATACATGGCAAGATTGTTCCTCTTGTGAATTGCCTATGAAAAGAAGCTATGTGAATTGTTTTAAAATGAAGGTCAGCAAGATTGTTGAAACACTTGGCAAGATTAATAAAATCAGCTTGGGCAAGTAGCCAGACAAAATGTTGTAGTAGGAAGGTGTAAACACTAGAATTAACTGCTTTCCACGAAACAAGAGTTCTTAAAGGTAGTTTGGCACAAATGTGTTTAAAATTTCAAAGGTAAGTCACAGCATGGACAAACGCTGCTACTAGTTAAAAGGGATTATTGTTTCTCATTGGGGAGAGAGATTTTAAATCCCATCTCCTATAATGGGGATGATAATACATCTTAAATTTAGTTCTTTCTATAGCAGCTCTTATTCCCAGCTTTGCTTGTATGCTCCTTTTATGCAACTAACTAACTTACCCTTTACATTTATGATCTCCATATTCATCCACTTAACAACATTATTACAATATACCCTTGCAATTTACTGTGCCATACTTTTATTCAATAGTCACCCTTCAACACAATTAGTACTGACCATCATGCATAGTAGGCTTGGTGCCATCTAGTTGACCAGGTAGATAAAATGGTAATTTCACCATCAGCAGGTGACTTGATACTGAGCAACAATGTGGTTATTCTTCCATTTCTCTTGTGTTTTAAAATCTCATTACAATGCTGGTATTAATTAGAAAAAAACACAATACATGCAAAATTTTGTGCCACTTCCCTAATCCTGCAAGTCTAGCAGCAAGAATCAACAAAAGCTTTCCTTTATGATGAGTTCAGACGGAAGGCAAAATATTCAAGACATAGAATACTACATGATAATTCATGACAGTGTAAGTTCCCATGGTGCTTGCTTAATGTTAGTACAAGTGATGGGTAGAGCTAATAAAAGCTAGTATAATGCAAGCCTCAAATTAAAACTAATTGTCATTTTTCCCTCCATAAATTTTGAATTATTTGACTTGTTAATTTGTACCAAACCCGAGGCTTCTACCACTATGTACATACATGCAGGAAGTTTGCAAGGTTTTAAACCAGTAGCAACCAAAGTCCCATGAAACAATTATTAGTTTTGAAGGATCTTTAGTCTCAATATTTCAGGACCATTTGATATGCTTCACAGGGCTAAAATGAAACTAATAAGAACTAGAATGATAGAGAACATGGATATAAAATAGTTAGTTACATTTTAAATACATTCATAATAACAGGCAGCTGAATATTTCCTGTAATTCTCAAATATTCATGGCAAGCTATGGCATGCCATCAACATATATTGCCATAGCCCATAAGTATTTACTGTTGCTCCCTGTGGTAGGGTTTCTTTTAGACTTTAGCTCATGAAAGTTTTTTCTGATTATAACTATATTATTATCCATCCATATTCATATTGATGAAAAGAAGTACCTACTTCAATCTCCCACTGCTTTTTTTAATTAACCATGAATTATCCAGGCCATTTATATTTTTCTTCCTTTTCTCAAGAGTGGATTCTGAGCCCTGCATTTCAGTCCTGAGTGCTGGATGGCAATGATTGCATTAATAGTGGCTTTTTAGGGTATGTGGTGCAGTATTGGACAAGCTAACTTTGCTGAAGTGTTGCATGCTAGCTTGGCTACTTTGCAAAGGTAGTGTTTGCTACTTGAACTAATTTTTCAAGTTGTGTTGCTTAATATTAGCAGCTACATTACCGGGTATCTAGCAAATTAAGGCCTGTTACCTATGCTAATAATATTCATTAAATTTAATTAGATTTTCAGTGTTTGAAAAAATAAAAAAAAATTATTTTGTTGTAGAAATTCAAACTTTGCAAAAATCTTTTCAAGAATGCTATTTAAATTTTAGTTTTTTCTTCTATTCTAATTTTTTTATGTGTACAAAATTTGTCACTATCAAATTTTATTGTGCAGGTATAACTGCCAGCAGAAATGGCAGCTTGCTCACAGAACATCACACTTGTGCCTGGGATTGAGCTTTCTCCTCAGGAAGCCAACAGATACAAGAACATTTTTGCCGTCCAAGTTCCCATGTGTGAAGTTTTTCGAGCCGTTCTAAAGTGGGAATGCAGCGACAAGCAACTTGGTCAAACTTGTGCAGATTATTTTGGTCAAAAGAAGCAGCAATATGAAGACCGCCATGCTGCCCTGGTGGCAGAGAAGAACAATAAATTTAAATTACCAAAAATTGTACTACCTACACGTACAATTGAAATGCTACAGGAAGAACCATCAAAGTATGACGTTACTCTTATGTTTTCTTTTTTGTGTGAGATATTCAAATCAAAAGTATCATACACACACATTGGTCATGTGAGAAGTCTCAGTCAACTAGAGTGCCTCTTGAAGGAGGCCAAAAACATCAGAAATGCTGTTATGCATGAAGTCGCTGACGGTGCTGTCAACCCCATGAAGTTTGATGAAATTGTCAAAGCCATGCATGATGTGATAGATGAAGCTGGCAACGTGTACAGCATCCCTGCTGATGAAGTAACGAGTTTCAAAAGCCAGGTAGATGGGATGTGGGATGAAGTGCGCACAGATAGTGAAAAAGCTAAGGCTTATTGTCGCTTCTTCCTGCAAACTTATGGAAACAAAGAAGCCAAAGTCATGTGGGAAGCAATGTTGTCTGAAGAAACTCTGCTCTTTGGCGATGACAATGTTGAATGCTCAAAAGTTTTCCATTCCCTGGAATTGACACTACAGAAACCTAAAGATCAACTCGAGTGCAAGATCTCCTACACTGAACTGCTAACTGGCAACGATAAGTTCATTGTAGTCATTGGCGACTCCGGGTCTGGAAAATCCACTTTGGCCAAGAACTTGGTGATACAGCACCACGGTATCTCAGATGCAGAGGTAGAAATGTTCAATCTGAAGAATCACAATTTGTTGCTTTATTATGAATGCAGGAATGTTTCTACAAAAGAATTTACTGATGTGGTAGAAGAAAACTTTAAGAAAGTGTGCCAGAAACTCGGCCCTAAAACTGTCATCCAAGGAATCACCGAGTCTAACCCTTTGATTCTCATTGATGGCTATGATGAATGTCATAAAGACTCGTACAAGGTTGTGCAACAGATGGTGAACAAAATGAGGAACCATGAGTGTCGTGTGATCATCACTACCAGGCCAAGTGCTGCTGACAGGCTCAAGGACTTTCTGAAGCGAGAAGGTGTGAAGTTCCAAGAGAATGAGATAGCAGAAATTTGTGATTTAGATGACCAACTAATATTTCTGGAGAAGTATGAAAAACATGTCACTCCACATGCTGAGAAAGTTGTGAAGAGCTTCAGTTCTCTTGGACCGAACATTCAAGAACTTTTTGTTCGTCCCATTAATTTGGTTCTTTTTTGTCACATGGTCTGGAACTTTCCTGAAAAGATAAATGATTGGAAATCTCATGCTGCTGTAGCTCAAGTCACATATGATTTATATAGGAAGATTATTAAGACAAAGCTGGCTTCCTGCGTTGTTGACATGGATGGCCTTATCGATTATTTCTTCCAAGACTTAGGCGATTTCTCCTTGAAGATGATTTGTGAAGGCCATTTGGTTTTCTCTCCAAAGCAAGTTGCCGATCTGATAAGCAGAATAAGATTGAAACTTGAGAAATATGGTGCACTTGAGATGCTTGATCCTAATGCACTTCTGGGTGTTGTCTTGAAAATAAAACGTCCAATGAAAAGTTTTGAATCGTGCACATATTTCTTCCATCACAAGAGCATACAAGAACTGTTTGCTTCCAAGGCTGTCTTAATGGAGCTCCGTAAGAATAATGCCTTGCCGCCCATCCTGACGTCACAAAAATTTAATATTTTCAAGTGAGTTTTCTGCTGAGAAAGATCTAATTGAGTTTCTTAAGACTTTTGCAAGAGGGAACTCATGCGATTGTCGTTCGAGAATCGTATTTTTCTCAGACCTGATACCACACACGTTTCACAGGGCTAAATTTTTTAACAAAATATTTGTATAGAGAGACCTAGATAATTTAGATCTCACTACATTAATTTGAACTAATTAAAAAGCGCCTCACTGTACACATTATGTTCCTCTGCTGTTTACAATGCACGAAAAATAAATTTTCACAATTATGAAATTATTTTAACAATCACAGTAGCTGCACTTACACACAATGTTTTTATATAAAGTTCAAAATGATTCCAGGTAAATATTAGCATGAATAGGAAGATTAAGAATGTTCATGTGATTTGGATGTTTATAACCAATAGCAATGATGATATACTAATCCAAGTTACAATTAGTCCCCTAGGAGTGCTCACGTATGTGTTCATGGAGCTGAGTGCTGCTGAGGAGTCCACTGTCTTCTGGAATAACTGGCCGCTCCTGCGTGATGCTGTTGGAGGCGTTGCCATGCATTACTGGGAGCAAATCTTGCTGAACTGTCGTGACTCGCAACATATTGCTGAAGCGATTGCTGAAGTCTTCTTGGCAAACAGCGACAATTGGAGCATTGAAACAGGTAATATTTATATCTGGTGTCTTAATTATTTGAGAGATTCTACATCTGGCACTGTACCATCAACCCAAGAAACTTTGTATGCAATGAAATTGTTTATAGTTGTTTCTTGATGGTTGTTTACGGGCTTTGTTGTCATTCAGAGGGACATAAAAGTCTCATTCATAATAAAACCTGATATATTGATGAACTTTTACTTTCCCTCAATATATGCGCCCATTTATCTGCGGATCTGCCTTTACTGCTGAATTCACACACTTCCTAGAGCCTATTTGGTTAACACAAATTTTTCTTCTATATGTCCAAGATAAACAGGAAGATGTAAACAGAAATGAAGGTTGTCTAGGATTAATCAACAGAAAATAGAATATAAATCTTGAAATAATTATAAGACAATTTAATGATATTTTACTTATTTATGTACTCAAGTGTAGCTTCCTGGACCACAGCAGAGAGTGTGGGCATCACTCTGTTTGCTTATTATTTCTAAAGCTTTATGACTATGAAATTGAAAACAAAGATGAATGTGTAAATTCCAAGTATTGATTCTTTTTATTGCTCACAGCTCGAGGAGACAGCAGGCTTGAAACTGAAGAACATTTCAGTAAAGCGCTTTCCAATTATATTGTGCTAGCATGTATAATTTGATCCAATTATTGCCATCGTTTTTAATCAGCACTAATTCTTTGACTCTTATGTCGTCATGTATAGAAATGTGTAGAAACATGAATTTGCAAAACCAATTAATGACAGTAATTAAATATGAGATGTATTTACTCCTACAGATTTTCAAAAATAATTCATATTGGAGGAGTTAATGGCAGTTGAAAAATCTTTAACACTACACTAAAAAATGTTATATAATTTAAATTCAAGCATTTAAATATGTACATTAACTATCTTAATTGAATTTCAATTTCATTGAGATACTTTAATTCATGGAACAGATATTGCTACTCCCTTCTATTTAAATAAATACTGAAAGAGTGTCAATTTCATTGTCTGAGTCATATTTGAATGGTGATTTTAATTTTTGGGCAAGGTAGGGGGTAATGCTATGTATGGAATGAGGATCAGATGATCAATGAATGGCAGAAGCATGACAATGTTGCCTCTACTCAAACCGGAGGCTGGTGGGTCTTTTAGGGAGGCAATTTGATGTGATCACATATAGTCAGATGGGGTAAGACAGGACCGAAATCACTAACAAGCCTGTAGCATCAATACCAAGAATAACTAAAAACCCTAAACCTATCACAAGGTGTATATATGCAATGGGCTTCTAAGCTACAACTCAGACGTTTTGCATCTAACATACCTAGTTTTCTGTACAGATTAAAAAAAGTGAGCTGGTCCCATCTTACCCCATTGGGGTAAGATGGGACCAGGCATGGGGTAAGACAGGACCAACTGGTAATTCTTATGTTACAAGATTTTTAATAAAAGTGCAAACATGATATTCAATATTATCCATCTAGAAACACATTATTTGATTAAACAACCACTTGTTACTGTTTTGTGCTGCAGGAAATCAACTCTAATATCAGTCAGATTGGAGTTTTTGTCACAAGAAAACTTCGTTAAGCATAGTAATAGTAGGTTGGCTTTGATTCATTGTAGAGCACTGCTAAATGCTACATGTATATTCCATTAGTGTCATTGTCTGAAAATTTAATAGGGTTAACTATTTTGTGACCCTTCTTTACATAGATTTTCTTTAAAAATTAACCAAAAATTCATTATTTGCAGAACAGGGTTGAAACAAACATTGAAATGACTGGCAATGATTGCTCTAACATATTATTTCATCAAATTAAATTCAGTGCAGTTAGAATGCACGCCATGGGCCGGTCCTTTCTTACCCCATGAAGGCTGTGATCCTGTCTTACCCCATTTGACTATACCTAGAGGAACTTGCCCGCTAGGGGGGTTAACTGCTACATAACTTGTGCTCCATCTATTTTTACTCTTCAAGCATGCGTAAACTTTGCAGAGTTTTGTAATTGCGATGTCTGAAGAAGAAAAAAATGTCATAATCTTCACGAAATGCGTTATTTTCATACAATTTGCAAAAATTCGATGAATGATGATGATTGGATTTTATTATAATAATCGTCTATTTTTATTTTCCAGATCATCAGGTGCTTACATACACAGGCCGCAATGTTGATGCCATTGCGCTGCTGCTGCCCTACAAGCAGCCTGCCTTGCTCAGCGTCAGTCTCCTGGACGATCCAGCGCCCGAGTCCTGGCGCGAGGTGGCTAGGACATTCAAAGGAATTCTTGAGCTGCGGCTGCTCAAGTTCCTAGATCCTTGCCCTCCGTCTCCGTGTGACCACATGCTTGGAGCCTTGAACTCCTCGAGGTACGATGAGCAGGGAGGATTATTTATTATATATATTTATAACTACTATGTTTGTATATTTAAAGCTCTGAACATGTAACCCTCCTGAGCCCTGAGGTATCATGCTTATATATTATATTGTTGTGCAGCTGCTCGTTGTCATTGTTTGCTGGCTGTATCAAGGATACGAAGAGCATCCAATCCTTGGCCGAAGTCGCGACGCCCAACTCAGACTTCTTGATTGTCACGGAGCTGCACGTTGACTTGACGCCCCTGCAGCACAAGCACCAGAAGCTTTGTGAGTAGCAAGATCAATTAAATAATTTACACCTTACTTATGCTCTCTAAATACCTTCTTTCAAGTGTTAGTGAGATGACCTCAACAGTATTCACTTCATAGAGTTTTAAATTTTAGGCCCACGTATGTGTAGAGTCAGAGATTCAATTTGGTGCCTCAAATCAATTGTTTCCAAATAAAACTGGCTTCAACTTCTGTCTGTTAATAATTTAAAAACTCATTTTGGGCGATGTAAGGGTTTAAAAAAATTTCAATATCATGAAAATCAAACCACCAATACCTTAGGTTGCCTTTGATTTAGTCTAGACTCAGTCTTAGGAAGAAACTGTACAGTAAACTTGTGAAGTATAATTAATATAATTGAATTCCACAAAATTACTATGGAAATTATTACCAAGAATTAGAAAAAGAGATTAAGCACCAATTCAATAATACCTCAACTAGAAAATATTGGTAAAAAATAAATAGCGCAAATCCGTTCAACCTATTTGTATGTTTTGATATTTTCAACAATTATCATGAAGATCCTCTTATTCAAATCGAATGTAAATAAAAACATCATCCTAGCCTCACAATTTCTCTGTATATGTGTTTGATATTTAGATTTTTGAAAGAGACTTTGGACTAATTGTGCCAGGTTTAGTTGAGTGAATGGTTGAGAATGTTGGGCAAGCTCTGCCGTAATTCTCCTCGCCAAAGAAGTCAATATTTCTACAAACACCCATTTCAAAATAATAAAAAATATCACAAGCACAATTTCCCCCCAAAAATTCATTTCAAAATTCATTTCCCCCTTTCCGTGAACACCTGTTCCACAAACAACCCTTTCATAATCACCTTTTCCACATAACCCAGTTCACAATCAACCATTTCAGAAACAACTATTCCGCAGACACGCATTCCAAAACACATATTTCCTAAATGTTATTAAATTTTTTGCCCTAACAGGGGTGATTGTTGAACCCACATCTGAGGGCGACATCGCTGCCCTGCCCGCGTCTCCCCACATCTTCCTTCTGGCGAAGTCGGTTGCTGAAAATCAGCAAGAGAGTTTGACTCGCACCTTACTTGGCATGGCTCCTGCTGACAACAGGTGGTGGTTCCTTACCTTGCTTCATGATGATCAGTAATGTCCCTTTTGTGGTCCTGAGGGTCCAAAGAAATCCTTAAGAAATGTGTTTTAAGACCTGATCTAATGTAATGATCAACCCATGTCAGGTTGCGGAGGCTGGAGGTGCGTGACTGCGCGTTGACTGAAATGCAGCTTTTGGAGGCGGTAGCTGTGATACAAAGCAAGGGCCTCAGGACGCTCTTCCGGGACAATGAAGTCCATGCGGGACCCAGCCGAGTGCTGACAATGCGGTAAATGAACTGATTTTTTACGTCACACTGCGCCAAAATTATTTTGCTCGACTATAAAAGAATTATTTTACTTGAAAATCTGTGCTGTTGAGTCGAAATAGAGGAATAAAACCATTGTGCTTCTTCACTTGTTTCCCGACAATTTTATTTTGCATAATTAGCGTCCGCAACTGACGGAGGTGCATGTGAGCCAACCAATCAGAACGCTGCAATGAAAAGCCACTTGGACATCACTGATGTTCTGAGTGGTCCAAGCAGGAGCCTGCGATTCATACCCAACTGACATGCTTATGAAAATTTAGGAACGCAGTGGCCCATCGTGGCAACGTGGTTCACATTGTGCAGTGCTTGTGCTCCTTCCTGATTTCTGGATTAGCTTTACCGAACCGTAAGTGGTGTCATTAGGGATTGGTGACTTTATTCTTCTTTTGTTTCTATCTCTACCAGTCTACTGTATATTTGACCGCCTCATCACTAAACGCTTGTGCGTTCGCTCTCTCACTTCCCTCCATCCCTATGCTCCCGCCAGCGGGGCGCCCCCGCCGCGAACCCGACGGGCTCGTCCCAGAGGTCAAGGGGCTCCCTTCCTAACCCACGACCCAGACTACTCTCATACTCATCTCGCCACCCACCTTCGTCCTCATCAGCCCTCATTCCGCCCCCTCAAACACCAACTGAACGCTCGAGACCTCAAACCTACCGTATCCAGCTCAGGAGAATTGACCTCGACTGACAGCAGACAGACAAAAAATCTTCCACGCAACATTCAAGGAACTCGACTCGCCTCTCATCCGACTGACGGACGCAATCAACGGTTTCTACGCGGTACGGATGACGCTTCCGCCACTGACAAATTGACTTCCCGTAAAACCACTGAACTATTCAAAAGAATCAACCTGACGCCCGTTATACCACCGGACCTTCGCGCTAAAAGAACTATTTTCCTAAGACAACTGGACAGGGACGTTGGTAGCCACACCGTCAACGAACTAAAACAAGAAATTACTTCATGGCTTCAAATCCAAGAAATTGTCAAAATAAAACACTACACCCACGTAATAAAAATCATCACAACAGATACCACATGGCACAAAGAGTTCTCACCGATGGCTTCTATCTATACAATACAAAAATCACCCGCTCACAGTGCGAGCATGAACTCCACATCTGCTATTAGTGCTAAAAAATAGAGGATCACCACACCCACCAATGCACTACAACCACGCCATCTTGTTCCGAATGTGCAGCTAAGGACCATATATATACTCAATGTACCAACCCATTCAAAAAATGTCTAAACTGCCAAAGCGACCACCGCACACTCGCCGCAAATTGCCCATACCGTAAACAAGTCACCCTGATGAAACAACAAACACAGCAGGAAAAAAAATTCAGCAAAAAAACAACCAAATATACGTTGATATGGCGAAACAGGCTATCAACAAACAAATACCCCGCGGCACAACTTAACTCTCACAAATTCGACGCAAGTAAACTTACTGCACTAGTCCTGGACTGGAGACATTGCCAGTCGGATGAATACTATCATAAGGATTCGGATGAATACTATCATAATCTCTAAAAGATAGTTACAACATAGACGCAGCATTTCTGGACCGCGACTCAGCAAAAATTTTTAATTTTTATCTACACGCCCACTATCAATGCCACCGATGCTGACTTCGACTTTAGCTCAGAATACATCGATGACGACGACGCATGACAACGTACTCTAAATCTGTCCCGCCCACCAACTGACGGCGGTATCCGCCGAGACAGGGCAGTCAACCAAGGCTTCCACTTCCGCCTTCCAGTGACCTCGACCTACGGAAAAGGAAACGTAGCAATGACCAATTTGACAAGACTCATTCATTTCGGTATCGGGACATATCTAACCCATACCTATAAAGCAATTCAGAAGCACAAAAGATACCTGCGAAGTTCCACTGGAACTGAGCAATAACTGGTGCACTGACGAGCTACGGAAAAAAGAATACGGACTAAAGATTTCAGTGAGGGACGATGAAAATAGTAGATTTGATGAGACAAGTCAAACTCAGGTTCAACCAAGCCACCATCATCTTAATTCCAAATGACTTATTCAACAACATGGACCGAATGACTACAATTACAACAACCACCTCCAAAAAACTAAAGCATTAACCTCTAAACCTCCCCTCCAAACATGACAATACAATAACATCGACCCAGACATCATCCTCAACGATCACTCACTCATCAACAACAGCCTCTGAAGATTTTTAATTATCACACATACACCTGCAACAAAGAAAACGAACCTCATGCCGGTGCCGCCATTTCAATCAAAAACCACATTCCGTACAAATTTAATGACAACTTTCATACCGATATGCTCGCCATTACTATAGTCATCCAACAGGGCTCTATTACAATAAGAACCGCCTACATTCCTCCACGCATTGGCTACATCAACTACATCGACTTTCATACTCTCCTTTAACACCTTAAACAGACTTCACCAGAAGGCCCTATTCGCAGACTTAAAGGCCAGTCACCCATCGCTAGGGAACGCAAATGCCAATCTCTCAGAAAAACAGCTGCACTCTCTTATAGCACAGGGAAAAATCACCCACATAGGCCTCTATTTTCTCACTCTCATGCATCACCCATAGAAGCACTACGTCGCCAGATCGAGTTCTCCAAAATAACAGCCTTCCACAATATTCACCTACAACCCGGGCCAATCACCCTCTCAGATCATATTCCAATCATCGGCACCATCTCTGCCAATCCAATACAGATCCCAATCCGACAGCGTAAATCATTCTTCAGAGCCAACTGGACACAATGCAAAGAGCTTCTCTCGCACCATCCAGTACCCTCTATGCCTGACCCTACACTCGAGGAAATAGACTGCTACCTCGACAACTGGACGAAACTAATTCAAAACGCAACAGACAAAGCCGTCCCCAGCATCACACAACTCGTCATCCCCGTTATAAACCAACACACGAAACTCTTCTAATGGAGACACAGTACCAAGCTACCTTGCAACACATATCAACTCGTAGACCATCGATAGCTCTCAATCGCCAACTCATTGCTCTGCGCACACAACTTCAAACCGCTTACCAACGCCTCCACACAACAACATGGCAGGAACTCATCACAACACTCAAGCTCCAGCAAGACCCTAAACAATTCTGGAAGTCTATTAAATTGATGTTTGGCAAGCACGAAACAGTCAGCCCAATACCTCAAATACGAAAACACTCAACAAGACACGCCCCAAGAGAAAGAACCCATATTTAGGCAACACTGACAAAACATATTTATCAAGACCGACAACGACGACTTCAACACTGAACACATCAATATCATAAAAGAGCACATGAACATAAGTCAACACACAACACCATACCACACAGGAGACCTCACTAGATTACACCCTCTAAATTTTCCACCCATCACTGCTAACGAACTCAAACAATCACTTCGCACCTTCAAACAAAAAGCACCTGGCCACACTGGATAACCTACCTGCACCTCAAGAATCTCCCTCGGAACATTATCCAATACCTTCTTTATATTTTCAATCAGTGTATTTCCACCGGTCACTTTCCGAATTTACTCATACATGCAGTAATGATATTCATCCCCAAACCAAATACATCACAACACCAAGTCAAGAACTACTGACCAATCACCCTTTTTGACATTCGCGGCAATTTACTAGACAAAATACTGAACAGACTCTACAGCCACCTCCAGACACACAACATACTAAACCCGAGATAAAACGGGTTCCGGAAATGCAGAGGCACACACACCGCACTAGCTACACTATACACGAGACCCTCGCCAACATTCCGCACAAAAGCACAAAATAGACCTGGTCCTAAGAGACGTATTCAACGCTTTTGACCGTGTATGTCACACCGGCCTAACCTTCAAAATCTCCCAACTCAATTTGCACCCTTCATTCGCAAGAACATTGATTGATTTCATCACAGACAGAAGAGCATCTATTAGGATAGGGGCATACCTGCCCCCCCCCTTTGCCTTGCAAACGGGAGTCTCCAGGGTGCTTGCCTTTCACCCACGCTAGATAGCTTTTACGCACACGATATACCACCACCAAAACCAATCACCGACTATATTGCCTTTGCAGACGACATCACCCAAATCACGACAGTAAGATACACCTATCAATACGCAGTTCATCAAACTAAACACGCTATAAAACAAATCAACGCATTTGGAAATAGCGAAGTGGAAAATAGCGACCAAGACAATCAAATTCAAAATTATCCCAATCAGCCGCGAAAGCACATCTGACATCTTCATGGACGGCAAGCATTTAACATACGCAAATAAATGCACAGTTCTGCGTTCACAAATGACAACTCACGGCTACAACGCACAAACTACTTCGCGTAAAAATATAGCCCGAAACCTACAAAAACTCTACAGATTCGTGAACCTTCCTCCCCGCCTAAAATATCGACTATATATTGCCTATGTCCGGTCATCATTAATTTACCCACCATACCGCTACACACTCTATCCCGATCGGCGATATCCAAGTTAAAAAGAGTGCAAAACCGAGCCCTCAGATTCATAACCAACACCCACTTCTATGATTTCATCGCCTCTCAATCTCTCCACGAACGATGCAATATACCCATGATTAACACAGTTCTTCATGAACACGCCCGCTACATCTGGCGCAAAATGGAAATTTACGAACCCGAACTTTGCAACCAACTCGCCTTTCCACAGAACATCATTCATATACTAACATCAACGGTTCAAAAGTTCCAAGATGCTGGCATTGGGCCCAACACCACCCCATCTACAAATGGTAGTGATGCATCAAATAACCCACACCACCCACACATGGACCATTTGCACCTGGACGCTCTTTCTGAGCGTCCGGGGGCCGAGGCTGAACAGCGATGCTAACACTCACGACGCACACACTCACCTTCATAACCACTTTCACGGCGGGACTTGCTGCGCTCGTGCGGAGTTACTCACATCAGGTCCGGTGCGGCTGTCCCGGAATGATCACTGACTGACGTTCAGACCGAGAGCGACGCACGACATGACACTGGACCAACTCTAGCAGCCCATAAACACCCGCTGTATCCTAAGCGTTCCACCACCCACCATCTTCATTTTAATCAATATTATCAACAAATGAAGTAAAGAAACAAGAGTAATAAGCTAACGACCGTAACAAGAGAGCGAAGCTCACAACATATTGAGCACATATTACGTCATTGCCCATTGAGTATAGTATCCTGAATACATCATCAGTAAATATTGAACCACAATTAACCCCACATTACACCACACAACTAACCAAAGCCCTGACAGGTTCCCCCCGACCCCCTCTCCCCAATTCCTAATCAAACCCCTAAAATCTATAACCAAACCAATTATGAGCAATGCGCCTTTTTTCATCTCCTACTGTATTTTCCATTTCCCCCTTCTTCTTTCTGGCCACTCTGCGCCACCTCTTGTTCTCTTCCACTCTTACCTAGTGACACCGCAACAACAACAAGGAACGCAGTCTGAATAAATCGTTGTGCCAAAATAATATCGAGCCGAGACGAAAAGCAGAGTTCAGTATCTCGACCAATAAGGCGGGAAAGTTTACATTAACTTCTGATATTTTGTACTTGAAATGATACACGTAGCTCCACGGACTTGAAGTGATTAGGTTCAATTCAGGAGTAATTCTCACACTAGCTTCGGTGCTGCGGTAAAAATAGGACATATCTGATGATAAGTTCTGTTAAGGTAGCTTATAGGACATAAGGGGTTCCAATCATAAAAATATGTTTCCCATCTTATTTATTCCCTATTTAATACACGACAAAAAAATGAAACATTTTCTGCTCTCTGACAGAGAGAAGAATTACGCGCTGATTCTCACTGATGAACCGCCGCTGCCACCACAGGCAGAACCCAGCAGGTTGGTACGACCAGACTGGGACCAGAATATTTATTTTATAGAAAAATAGTTTGAATGTAATTGGCTGAAAAATATAGGCTTAATTTAATTTGATTTCTTTTGAAATGTTGTGTTGCGAGTGCTTTGGGTTGGTAATATAGATAATAATTTGGTTGAATTAAACGAATTTCAAAATTGGAGTTAAAATAAATGTTGTTTTTTAGTGAATAACCATAGTTATTAACACTCTGCATTAATTTAATTTGAGGTAGTTCAATTAAAAGTCTATTGTCTTATTTGGGTGAATCTGAAAAAATATATAACTTTTGTTTCCAGCGATATTACAAGAATTAATGAATTTATAATGTCAATAGTTCTACAGTATAAATTTTAAAAATATTATATTGCAGGCGTGTCGCATCAGAACCTCCCATGTCACCCGCCAGTCTCCCCGTTGCCCCCGTCGTCGGTGGAGAGAACCTCTGTCCGCTGGCCTCGTCATGCGGGGACCTGGACGCCGTGTACAGGAGTCTGTACGCCCTGAACGTTGTGCTGCCGCACGCGCTGCGCTTTGTAATGGAGAAAGTGTGCAGAGACAAGCCTCCGGAGGTTACTTACTGGGATTATATTTTGGCAATGTACGAGCAGATGGACATTGCTGGAATCTATGTCATGCAAAGCGATATGCGTGTGATGGACCGTCTCAAAAAATATGATTGCGAGGAAATTGATATACGTCCATTCGATGCTCACCCACTAATCGAGTTTCTTCTTCTATTTATTATGGGCTGGTCAATGAAGTACAGTCCTGGAATTGTTGATCCTATTGTAGATGAAGACTACAAAAAAATTTTAAATCTCATGGAAGAAGTGAGGAGCCTTAGGATGAAAGTGATCACAAGAATGATGAAAGATCTTCCCGAACTCGTGGGACTGCCCGACAGGATCACTGAGATCGCATACGAGCTGATCAGCGAGGCCGCTGAGCTGCACCGCGTGCCGGACGCTGAGGCTGAGCGGGTGAAGGAAGCTTGCCAGGCACTCTGGAATAAATACTCTGATGTGCGCGTTGATGATGACGCTTTTGCTGCGTATTACGTACTGAAGGAAAACTGGGAGAGGAGAGTCGACCTGGAATTTGAAAAGTTATTTGATGAACGGTGTGTCAAAATCTACAAATCCCCATCAGATTGGAAGGGCGAACCCTTCAGTTGTGTTTATAGTTCAAGAGTTGATCGATATCAATTTGATGAATCATTGAAGGATGCAATTCATGGTAAGTTGCACGGCGTCTTCATCCACTTCAAGTGTCGCGATACAAAATCCCGCAGTTTTTCTGACGTCATCGAGGAAAACTTTCCTGAAGCCTGCAGCAAAATCGGAGCTCCCAACGTTGAATACGTTATGAAACGTCTACATCCTCTGATACTCGTCGACGGCTACGACGAAGCTAACGCCACGTCCAGCGTAGTCATAGAAGAAATGGTCTACAAATTTTGTAAATTTGTATGCAAGATCGTCATCACTACCGGTCCTGAGGCTGATTCTTCTCAACGAAATATCTCGGGAAGAAAAGGTGTCGATTGTGAGGAATCGCTAATTCTTTCTTTTGCGCTGAAATTGCGCGAATTTTTTAATGCCTTGGGATTCCTACGTTGAATCCTGCCGTAGTTTAATGTTTTCCCTGCAAGAATATCTTTCAACAAAACTTTTTTTGGTCAGATTTACATCTAGGATTTTGATAAAAGTTCCACAAAAACGGTCATGCCTTACAAATGGACATGAGACACGGATATAGTTGGTTTTTAATGTTCCTTTTTTTAGCGCAAGAAATACAAAGACGGGAGCTTGCATCATTTGTAGAGAAGGTAGCCTTCTTACTGTAACATGTTAGTTTTACTTCTGGGGTGAACC
The DNA here is from genome assembly GCF_000764305.2 of Hyalella azteca. NCBI lineage: Eukaryota > Metazoa > Arthropoda > Malacostraca > Amphipoda > Hyalellidae > Hyalella > Hyalella azteca. The sequence continues at coordinate 138,794 of NW_025938304.1, read as the reverse complement.
GTTCAGGAACAACTGTCAACTCGGGGTTGTAATTACGACAACAAACAGAGTTGCTTGCCACATTTCGGCGTTTTTCATTTTTTATCAAGGCATTTATTTCGTTGCAGCGTTCTCTATTTCATTTCAGTTATGTTTATTTTGTTTCAGTGCTGCAATTGTATATATTATCAATATGTCGGTCCTGTTCAAGATGTATAGAATAGAATAGAAGTGTCGGCGTTGAAGAAATAGGCCCATGGCCTGTTGCCGATTCTTGAACTCTTCGTGACTTGATTCACAAGGGATCCGGCCTTTGGAACCCGATCTTTCTATAGCTGACGATTGATTAATAATATCACTCGTTTGCTTGAATCGCAAATTCACTAAAAACTTAATAGCAAAGAAAACACCACAAAATTTCATAGTATATTTAAAGAAAACGTTTCGGAGTCCAGCTCCATCGTCAGTTCGAAAATTCTAGAACACAGATAAATCAGTGATTAGTACAGTCAAGAATACAACGAAAATCCTAAGCTGCAAAACCTACTGGAATCTAACAATAGCCTGTCCTTCCTCGATTGCAATATTACTAAATCTAATGGCTGTTTTCAAACTTCTGTATTCCGAAAATCGACTTTCACAGGCCTTAGTACCAGCTTTTTTAGCTTTTGCTCGTATCGATTTAAGATTAATGGGATTCAAACACTTTTACACCGAGGTTTTCGTATTTGTTCTACTTACAATATTCTGCATGCTGAATTCGAATTTTTACGCAATATATTTTCTCTTAATGGATTTCCGACTAATCTGGTGCTTACCCAAATAAAGAAATTCATGTCCAAGCGGTACCATGAGGTTGCTCCCGAGCGCGACAATAGGGATGTTGTTTATTGCTCTCTTCCATATTTCGGCCCTGCATCCGAAACTATGTCAAGAGAGCTAAAACTGTTATTTTCTAAGTATTTCGCAAATGTTAATCTTCGTGTCATATTGGTCAACCATTTTAAAATCGGTTCTTTTTTTAGGTACAAAGATACTCTCCCACTGCATATGCGAGCGTCCCTAGTTTATAAATATAGTTGTGCACGATGTGCATCTAAGTACGTCGGGATGACGTCTCGCAATCTTTATTCTAGGGTCGCAGAACATAGGGGCAGGAGTTGTAGAACTGGTAACTTACTGTCGCGCCCACCTCATTCGGCTGTGCGGGTTCACGCCGAGCAGTGCGATGTTCCAGTTTCTGACAGCGACTTCAAAGTTTTAGCTTCCAGTTCCGGTGTTTCTGATTTGCGCATTTTAGAATCATTGTATATTTTTAAACAGAGGCCTTGTTTGAATTTAGCTTTTAGCTCTTACCCGCTTGAAATTGTAAATAGGTAGGTTTTGCAGCTTAGGATTTTCGTTGTATTCTTGACTGTACTAATCACTGATTTATCTGTGTTCTAGAATTTTCGAACTGACGATGGAGCTGGACTCCGAAACGTTTTCTTTAAAGATACTATGAAATTTTGTGGTGTTTTCTTTGCTATTAAGTTTTTAGTGACGATTGATTGAGATAGCTGCTGGACTTATTGCCTGATCCGTAATTTGCTAGGCATTTTAAGACTGAACATATGCTCCTGCATAGCTTCGTCTAGTCTGTTTTTGAAGATGTTCATACTCGGAGCTTCAACGATGCTATCAGGGAGGCTGTTCCACATGTCGGTGACTCGAAGCGAGAAGAAATGTTGTCGCATGGATGTGTTCCAAAGCTGTTTTTTTAGCTTATAGCCGTGGCCTCTGGTGTTGGTTCTTGTTTCAAATTCTAGTAATCCTTCTGGGACCTTGTATAAGCCATGAGTATACTTGTATACTTCAATGAGGTCCCCACGCAGACGTCGATAATGGAGGCTTGGAAGCTTCACAATCTTTAATCTTTCCTCATAGAACTTGCCTTTCAAGCCCGGAACTATCCTTGTTGCGCGTCTTTGAACACTCTCTACTAAATTTTGTCCTTTTCAAATTTCGGTGACCACACGACGTTTCCAAACTCCAGGTTCGGGCGCACGACAGCAACAAACAACTGCTTCATCGTTTCTAAATCTAAGAACTCTATGAGCGTCTGATTAGTCCAAGAAGTTTGTTGGATGTGTTAGCTTGCGTTTCAACATGTTTAGAAAATTTCAGCTCATTGTCGATATTAACTCCTAAATCCTTTTCCGTTGTCGACTTCGACATCATCACTCTGTCGTTGCAACCGTGTCTTTTCATACTGTAATCTTGCTGTTCATTATTCTTGCCAAGGTGGATAACTTTACATTTGTCAGCGTTAAAACGCAGCTGCCACTTCACTGCATCTACTGGCTCCCTTTCGTCCAGCAGGCGGGTCCATTCGTTCAGAGTCGACAAGAGGTTAGTGGTGCAGGATCTCCCGGCAATAAAGCCATGTTGACAGTCTGATAGGAGATTATTAGCCGTCAAATGATCTATCAATCGATCGTATAAAGAAAAGCTGATGTAAGACGTATACTCTTTATCAAGCCTTTCAGCGCTGGTGTATTCTAGTTTTATTATACTTCCTAATTTTACAATATTATCGCACCAGGTGTAGGTTAATTTGTACCTATTCGGTCCGACAAGAGTTAAAGGTTAAAGATGAAATTGCACAGCACTCAGGGCGTCTTACAAGCGCCATCTATCATGCACGAGTTCCAAGTGCCAGACTTCGAAGTTTATTATCAACACATGCGTGTGTATCTAACAGTTTTGCTGTACTGTATTCTAGTTAAGAAATACACAGCTTGTTTATAATGCAGTTAAAAACTGCCTTGAATTTTAGTTGAAAACTGCCTAAATTGACTGTATTGTTGTTTAAACTTTAAATTCTATTTAATGCAGTTAAAAACTGCCGCAATTCGCTCTAATGTTATTACAAGAGTAAATCCGCTATTGTATAGTTAAAATAGCTTCGAAGGACTATAATATCGTTAAGGGGAGCGTCTAGGTCCAAAGGTCGAAATTTTGGCTTTTCCGGTTTTTAGGCTTATCTTAAAGCTTGCTTTCTGACGCATCGAACGGTACTAGAACCATCTCTGTACGTTGATTTATGCGTTCACGACAGATCCCGTAAGGGGGGAAGGGGGTGGGGGGCCTTCAGTAATTCCAAAGGGGGAAATTAACTATAAAATGTGCTCTTCACTGGGCTAGAGCTCAGTAACCTCACAGATAGCACACGGGATGGTGTTCATTTAGTGGCTCCATGCACCGATGACTGACTTTGAAGTGAGTTGACGCTTACTTTTGGTATCTAGGCTACGTTACGTGCCTTTACGTGCCGCGCGGCGGTTTTTTTGCCTCTACTGAAAAGTTGCCAAAGCTGAAAACCTCTCCCACGGCAATCCTATCTCCTCCTACAGTTTTAAAGCGTCATCAATGAGAAATATATCATTCGATTTGGAAAGGAAAGATCTACTAACGTCACTAGGTCGTTTTTTCAATTTCGTTATAGTTCAGATTTTATTTTGCAAAAAGTGGGGAAGGGCGGGGGTAAAATCGAAAAATATCGGAAAAAATGCTCCCACACCCACGAAAATGAGAAATCCTAAAAACCGCCAAGCGACGTTTTTAGATATGGTCTTTTCGCATTGAACGATATGTGTCTCGATGTTGTAGCTTGAAAATCCTAGGAGGAGATAGGATTTCTAAAGTACCCCCTTTTTGGCCGTTTTCTAAGAATTTCACGTTTTCTTTCATTTTTTTCAAAAAATTCACACGGAAAAAACTTAGAATTCCGTTTTACATACGTGTACCGAATTTCGCATCGATCCGTCTGTAAATAGCCGAGATAAAGTTGTCCCTAGACGCTCCCCTTCAAACTCTATAAACTTATTAGAATTGTGTTAACAACTACCTTGATTCACAACAATTCAACAAAGACTTTAAATTATTAGTTATAATTCAGTGGAGGAGTTATAATTCTACCAAAATGGAGGACTAAGGTTGGATTTTGTTTTACGTTTAAATGCTATTCACATACTCGCCTATTAGTGCATGTTGGTTTACACTCTTCTTTTATGGCTCTGCTTCGTTCACGATTATCTGGCTTTGCAACTCTCTTCTCTTTTTCTACAGTTTTTATGCATATTTAATCGCCCGAATCTTTATTTTTGCTTCATTCAGAAGAACATGTCTGAATCTTTCTTATGCTAGGTATTATGTAAGTTACTGAACAGTAGGAGCGACGTTAACCTAATGTATATCACGTATTTTTTCAACTTTATAATAAACGAGTTGACATTCCATCTTATTATCACTCAATCCCTTTATTCATTTCCCATGTAGCTGCTCTGAATATTTCAAACCCGCAAATTTTAAAATCCAAAAACGAACCTACATACTCTTAGCTGTTAGTTACTTAATTTAACTCAGTCACTGCTTTTCAAGAGAAAACATTTTTTCAAATAATGCAGTTGTGCCATATGTTAAGGATATACACGCTGACTCGTTGGTATTGAAGTCTTATTGGATCGGCAGCCTGTTTGTGCCAGGCAGGTTTCCTGCAACTCTCAAGCAGAGCTTTTATTGGTCGCACTACGCGTTATGTTTGATAAAATTCGAGTGATTGTAAGAATATGAAGATATGCTTCGACGCTCACCGGTGGACAGTCATTACTCCCAGTGATGTTCGCTTACCAGCATACTAACAGCAGGCTTAACTCATTATTTGAAATACATAACGCGAGTGGTTAGAACGGCACCACTTACACGCGTGTTATGTGCGTTACGTTACGCGAGTGGCAAGAAAGCGCTTTAAGATATTAGGGCATCAGAGCTCGGCTAGACATAGAATGGATCAGATTTATATGGCATATCAGCGGCTGGGGAGAGATTTGAGGAAATGCAATTTTTCTCCATGCGGTCAAAAAAGTCCGACGCGACGATGTTCTGCGCGCTGTAAAGTCCTGAGATTGAGAGAACCCGTACAACGTTTCGTGTGCTAGGTTCTGAACCGTACAGCCGTTTCGTGTGCTAGGTTCTGAACCGTACAACCGTTTCGTGTACTAGGTTCTAAACCGTAGAACCGTTTCGTGTGCTAGGTTCTAAACCGTACAACCGTTTAGTGTGCTAGGTTCTAAACCGTAGAACCGTTTCGTGTGCTAGGTTCTAAACCGTATAACTGAACCGTTTCGTGTGCTAGGTTCTAAACCGTACAACCGTTTAGTGTGCTAGGTTCTAAACCGTAGAACCGTTTCGTGTGCTAGGTTCTAAACCGTATAACTGCTTCGTGTGCTAGGTTCTAAACTGTATAACAACCATTTCGTGTGCTAGGTTCTTGAAGTATTTTGATGCCCTCGAAGCAATGGATCAAAATATGGACATTCGCCAACTGATTTAGGCCACGAAAAAGATATAAAAGATCATTCTAAAAATTATTTTGTTATTTCGAACGTCGCTTATTGTACTTATTTTTGAACGTCGCTATTGTAGTGTGAAACTACCTGGAAAATCGATAAACCTGCTCCAATAACATCTAGTTGAAGAATTTTTGATAAAATCTTCATAGATTTTACCAATTTTTCACTATTATGCCTTTTTAAAAAAAAGTTGGAGCAAATTTCATTTTACCCAGATCAAAATAACAGAATGTTAGTCGCAAAATATTATAGAAAAGTAATGCCCAAATTAAATGCAAACATTAAAGATAAACAAAAATACTGCACATAACGCTGGCTTACGTTATGGTCCGCCGCAGCTATGAAGGCTATTGCCAACCTCCCGATTTCTGCGGCCAGTCTGCAGTAAAGTCTTTCAACTACACCTCGAGTTAACAGACTATTCGAATGACAAACTAAATATCCTGATTATGATTTCTCCGTGGCTCTTCATTTCGTCTGCAAATATTAGAACATATCATTTACCGTAGTGATGCAACAGTAGGCTAAACATCAATCAATATTAAGCTCCTGGATGTTATATCTAAGGGATTATATATGAAAAGAATTTTACTTTCGATTGATCATAAAATCAAGGAAGTTTTAATCGCTAAACTCAGTAGGTATCCATGCTACCAGTTAGGGTATGGAGAGGAGGAATGAAACCTTGTCGAGCCTGTAATATAGACTGTCTGTCATTAAACCTTTCGCTTATTGTGAACATTGCAGAATATTCACAGCTTGTTGCGTTCTGGAACACGCAACTTACTGCTCCAATCTTACCGTGCTTGACCACCCGACCACTTCGCCGTGTTGGGCCGAAACTAAAGCAGGTAGCAGGGATCGAACCTACAACTCACTGCACTCCAATTTCGGGACTCTGAACTGTAACCAGTAGGCCACCCAACCGCAAGGAAAATAACGTGAATCAGCTGCTTAACATGATGATCCTCAAAAACTCGTATCAATCAATCAGCTTGATCTTATCAATTCATCCAAGCGGCTCCTTCTTCCAACAGAGTAACAGGTGCGCTCGCATGATCGTGACTTGCTGACGCTCGCCGCTGTAATCGAGACTGTTCTGCAATTATGCACGTCGATTATTTATGAAAGGTTTCGATTTTCAAGTGTCATAAATTTTTATTAACATAAGAAGCTTCATATATGAATTCAGCCCTTGAAACTTTTTGAAGCAGAACAGAAACCTCGCTCCGCCGAGCCAACCGCTAAGCCCCGACTGATCGAGAATTATTCCCGCTGGAGCCTCCACAGCCGGTCTGGGGTGTGGTCAAACAAAATTTAAATCCCATTATGTTTATTGAATGAATGTAAACAATAATGAATGCGCAACTACAAAAGTAAAATAAATCTTCTGATGCACATGTTCAGTGATGATGCACATGTTCAGTGATGCTACTGATAAAATGTGGAGATCACAATTATTGGTCAATAATGAAGTCTCCATTCAAGGAAATGAAAGAGGAAATATCGACAGTCGTTGGTGCGAACAAGGCCTTTTGTTTAAAATTTGAAACAAGCATATTCCTCAACGTCACAACTTTGCAGTATGGAGGAGCCCCTCATACACATGAACTTTCATGCCAAACAAACCAGGCAAATGCATTATATAATATACAATGCCTTATCAACTTTGGGCATGAAATCTAAAGATAACCCAGGCCACAAATGACGTCAATTGTAAGTAAAAGTTTAGTTCCTATCATGGATTCACTCATATTCATTGAAATAAAAGGCAAATTGTAGGAGCTTATTAGAAATGATGGAAGAACTTTCAATGTAGCCATTGATGGCTATTTCCCGATGTCACCAATTTCTCTCAAAGAAACAGTTTTTGTTTTGAGTGACATCGGCATTTCCTGTTAACACTTGTGAGTGAAAGAGCACAAATAAAGGATCTCATGTGTAATAACACACTAGTTGGCCGACGGCGGTAACCTGATGTCGGGAACCTGCAGGAAAGGCTCTTTATACAACACAGCCTTGCACCCAACAGCTCGAGTTCCACTGTCACTGCCCCGCAGTCTTCCAGCGCCCTTATGATAACTATAAAAAATATGGTTACTGATATACCTCAAGAGCGGCATTCAGGCCTCAACAAGCAAGTGGCGCCGGCTCTCTCTTTCGTTTCAACGCCGCCCAAAACAACTGCCGCCTACGAAGGACAACGAGAAGCTGACACCCTCTTCCTTGGCGGCAGTGGGCACCTCAGGTTCAGTTATCAATCTACTAAGCCTGACGCTTGTGTCCCAGAGGTAATGACGCATTCGCTTCCTCTATATTGCTCCCGTTGTATTGATCCACATAAGTCTTCACACATGCATATTCTAAGGTTTTCTGATGGGCGCCGGGTGAGTGAATGCTGTTTACACATGCGTTTTTATATTCAATTGTGCTTATTTACTTGATATTAGGGTGTTTTTACAGTCGAATTGTTTATAAGAGACTGACTTTCAAATTTCTCTTTCATGGTGCTAGCATAATTACACTAATGGCACTGAATAGGTTTTTCTGTAGAATACTTTCTAAGAAAATGTCTTTTCAAATCACTTTTTGTGGTGCCAGCATAATCACACACACTGAGCACTGAATAGGTTATTATTTTGAATGCTTTCCAAGAAAATGTATTTTCAAGTCGCCTTTCGTGGTGCAAGCATAATCACACTCAGAGCACTGAATAGGTTTTTCTGTTGAATGCTTTGTCAGCGTCGCCAGCAGCGTCTCCTGATGCTGATGCTGACAGCTGCTTGGAGCTGGACGCCCCAGTGACGTCAGCGTCGCCAGCAGCGTCTCCTGGTGCTGGTGCTGACACACCAGCACTGCACTAATTATACAAATAAGTAATAAAATTTATTGAAATACTCTATACTCTTTAAAATAGCGTACATAAACTCTCTACTAATAAACTATATTCTATATTTATAACAGTCAGATTAAACATTGACTTTCAAATCTTACTCAAACAAAATATGTTATTTATATCAACAGATCTTGAAAATTTTTGCTAATATCTATACAAATTGACTTGTACTGAGTTGGTTCTGGTTCATGCAAAGATAACTGAGAATAATTAATTTGTTTTAGCAAATACATGAGTTACCATTAGCTGGCCTTAACTATGGCCATCAAATTTGCCTCTGCAAATTGAAGCATGGATAAAATCATGTTGAAAATTTTTTCCCATTTAAAGTTACAAACATTGATTTTTAGGTTTGAAAGCTGATTGATAGAGCTACAGTTTTGCCACAGTTTTAAAAGATTCATTTTAACATGATAAACTTACATTTTCACACAGACAAATAATATTTTCAGAATCACTGAGATGAACATAAATAGTAACATTTATAATAAATTTTACCGCTGAAATGTGGATGCCTTAATTATTAAGCAGACCATGGATAGCTTCCACATGTAAGAATTCATTGCTTCAAAGCAATGAAGGCTGTATTGCTCCTCCACGCACAACACGAGGCTGTATTGCTCCATAATCAACACAGCCCATTCTTTGCGGTGTTGATTACCAATTACATCCTTTCTTTAATGTGGTCCCAGATACATGAGGTGAACGAGAATGTTATCTTAATTCAACAGACTCAACACAGATTTCCTTATTTTTTTACTCTGCCTAGATGATTTGATCTGCGATTTTATCAATAACTGTGAGAAATCAAAAGTATTTCTAATTATTTTTAAGGATTGGAAATCATCACATTTTACTTGCACAATTTACCTTAAGGAGGAACACAGCATGTATTTCACGTACTATCATTAGTAACTTCTTAACCACTTATTTTATCCCCTAATAGAGAATATAAGATTGCTTGGATTGATTGGAAAATAATGAAAATTTTGAAATAGAATGAGAAATTAAGCAATCCAAAGAAATAATTGGTTTCCAACTCCCCAAAAATTTTTTGCATAGGCTAGTTAATAGACAGCAAATATTATATACCTGATTCATAAACAGGGTAGAAGTGTGTGGTGGTGAGATTTGGTGGGCATTGGGAGCCTCAACCAGAGCTTCCGTCTTGCATGGCACACAAGATGAGGGTGCAGGTGGGGGGCTGAGATGCTCAGCTGAACAAGCCTGGAGCAGAAGAAAAGGGGAGGACAATGTTGATGAGTCTTGCAGTGATGCATAATATTTGAAAGAAATTATATTCAGTTGTCATAAGGATTTTTTTCTATTCATTTTCTCTTTCATTTCTCAGATGCTCATGTTCACCTCCTTTGATTTTGATTTATATTATGATGAAGTAACAATTTCAGTGATATCCTACCTACCTACAAATTATGGTTCAGAAAACCTAAGAAAAATATTCCATATGAGATTGAAAAGTGAAGTATCATCATTCAAAATTTTTCATGAAAATATTTGCAGGCATATCATATGCTTGCAAGGCATTCATTACCTCATCTCCATACAGGAATGGTTCCTCCTTCACAGTTACGTCCTCAGCCTCATCTCCAGGCTCCTCTTTTATATTGATTGCAGGAGCAACCATTTCTATGGCTGAAAAATAGGTTGTTAAGTGACAAGTCTTCACATAGTGTAATTAATTTCCCCAAGTTAACAGATCTTCTGAATTTGAGGCAAAAAATTGGAGATTAACTCAGATATGTGGTGGTGGAAATTTATTAGAGATATATTCCAACACAAATAGACCAAACCTTATAGGGTAACATCTCATAAACTACAAACAAATGTTAAAAAATATGAGCAGAAATACGTAGAACAATTGACAATCCAATTCTGCATAGTGATGTCAAGAGTAGGCCATTTAAATTGACTTACCTTCAGACTTGACTTCGACAGTACCAGGAGACACTCCAGTGAGGCTCTGCTCAGGACATCTGCCCCTGCTGACTGCAGCATCAGAGAGTTGGTGCAGCCCAACACAGCATTTTTTGGTAATGCTTGCCATCGCCACATGTGGTGATCAATGTTTACAGCAGTTGATGTTCTAAATCTATCAAGTTATGTGACAAGGTAATAATACTGGAGGGAATATTTAGAAAAGGGATAGAGGCTCAAAACCTAGATAATAATTTCAACAATTGCATCAAAATTCGAATGGAATTTTTTGCTTGTTGCATTGAAGATCTGTGGAGGACGAAAATACACCTATGAAATTGGATGATTCAACAAATGTCACTGTATATCGATTAAATTTAACAAGCAATAAGTTAAGTAGATTCTGTCTTGAATATATGAGCACAAAAAAAATTAGAACGTTCTAAGTCAAGTCAACAGACTAATATTTGGCTAATTTGATCTCACCAACAATTAGTATAATATTTGTCAAAAATTTGCATTCCATTTGGCCAAGATTTGCCCAAAAGGTCTCCAAATCATCATGAGATTCATCCAAACTTCAGTAAACTTTATGTGAACTTGTCCACTATGTCCAAAATTTATAAAAACGTTGTCTAAGTTTATATATACCAATTTAAAAATCAAATTTAAAGTATTGATCTAATCTGCCCCTTGCAATTTCACAATACTTTGTTTTCCTATTTCAAGTCCAGCTAATATTCCAAAGGCAGGTATTGAAGATATGAGTTGAATAGCCCCTATACATTTCAATGCCAGGCTAAAGGAAAACAATCACACAAACTTTAGCAAATATATAGAAAAAAAAAACAGAATTTATATTTTAAGACAAATCAAGGAAGATGAAACAATTACTAAAAATTATTTTATACAAATTTCCCAATACAAGAATTGGAAAGAATTTCTATCGCAAGTTACTATTTATTGTTAAGTAAGACAGGAGCGGATGAGGGTTAAATGAATCAATCCCAAGTGCATGAAAACAACTGTGGTGCAATGGTATGAACACCTCAGATAGAACTGCAGTCTGAAAGAAATTATGTTTTAATATTTTAAATAAATGTTAGCAATTAAATTATCTGCTACCTATATTTTACACATTCCTACATATTTAAATTTTATTTATTCTTACCTAAAGAGGAATATTTATTTAACTAAGGCTCCTTTGTATTTCCATCTGAATTATATTATGGACTTTACAACTTCAATTTATGCCTTAATATTTTGTAAGTCATGGCCAAAATTAATAAGGATTATACATATGTTTAGGATTTCCTTGGTGTGAAAAATTTTTTATGACAAAACTATTTTTGAAACAATTGAAATCTTCCTCAATTCTTTGTTCAAAGATGTAAATGACTTGGACAGTAACTTTCATTATTAGTTTAAGCTGTAAATTTCTAAATCTCTTCTTGAATTCTAAGTTTTAAACAAATTTTCCATATTTGGCATCAAGTTTTTCCAACAAATTGTTTGGGCATGGGTCTTCTTTTGGTTCTTTGGTTCTGCTTCTGCAAATATTTGCATGTGATCTCACACAGTTGCTCAGCTGGCCAATTGTCCACTTTATTTAAAGCCAATATTCTATCTAACTGATACATTAATGGCACCATTCCAATTTTTAACCATCTCCCTCATAAAAACTTTAATTTCAATTTTCTATTCCATCCAATTCACCATAAAGCTTGAATCTCAGAGTAGTTTGTCATTTCTTGACTGCAATGTTAATCTACCTATTAACAATTTTAAGACTTTCGATTACTTTCTGTTAGCAATACTTATCTATGTTTATCAGTTAAAGCACCAACTTATTTAGCTTTAGCACCATTTGATTCTAGTTGGATGAAATTTATACAATATTATGCAGTGACTTTCCAACTTGATATACATTTCATGTTTGGCAATATTTTTATTGCTAAATGAGTTTTGGTCACACCTGGATTTAATTAAATCACAAAATCATTACAGCTAAAGCTATACAATGAGATTTTTCCATGTATGCTAATAGAAATTTTATGTACTAAAAATATTTATTGAAATACATATCAAATATTGATCTTCAGATTTTGTTGGTGAATAATTTTCAAATTTGTTCACCAAATAGATGTAAAGATATTCCTACTGTGCATTAGTGCATTACTGATCACTTCTAGTTCAAAAATACTATTGTGCAAAATGTGCATCAGCATTCACTGCTATGACAGTCCCTCCTCTTAGACAACACAAGACAAGAATCTTAGTCCCAATTGGGGATAAAAATTTGGAACATTTTTTAAATCTGGGACAATACTGAGATGAGATGTCCTAGAACAAAATATGAACTATAAAATGTCCTCAAATTTATATTTTTTAAGGGGGGGGGGTATACCATAAAATTTTTGGATTTAGCTTTCTCGGTTTTTAGTCTCATCTTGAAGCTGACATTCTGCCCTATCCAACGGTACCATTGCCATCTCTGTACGTTGATTTATGCTTTCACGACAGATCATTAAAGGGGGCGGGTGGGGGAGTTCTTTAACAAATTAGATAGGAGCTAATTTGCTGCCCAGCACTATAAATACAGTGTTTGCTTGAGGTGCAGCTCAGTAACCCGCCTAGCGTTGTATGAGGAGGTGCGCATGTAGTCACTCCCACCATCCTTGAGTGGAATGAAGCTCCTGAAACGTTTAGTTTCGTATCCCTGCTACTTTAAGTGCCTATTGTGATGCGCGTGGGACTTTATCACGCTCTGCTGAACATTCACGCTTATTGTCATGGCAAACCTATCTCCTCCTAGAGTTTTGAAGCTACAGCAATGAGACATATACCATTCCATTCGTAAAGATCATACTTATCGAGTTATCGAGTCCTTTTTTAGATTTGTGCATAGTATGGATTCAATATGGGGGGAGGGGGAAAAATTTGAAGAAAATGAGAAGAAAATGGAAAAATGCGTGTAAAAAAACTAAGGCAAAAATCAAAAAATGGGCTTGATAACTCGATAGGTATGGTCTTTACGCATCGAATGAATTTGCGTCTCAATGTTGTAGCTTGAAAACCCTAGGAGGAGATAGGTTTCTACAGTACCCCCTTTTTTGGCCGTTTTCTATGAATTTCACGTTTTGTAATAATTTTTCCAAAAAAAAAATCATTCGAACAAAATGTTCTTGTATTTTGGTTTTACATATATGTGTGAAGTTTCAGGAAGATCCATTAGTAAATGTGGAAGTTTTTCTGGAGGGTATACCCCCCTTAACAATTTCATCATTGCAAGCACTTTATTATGCAAAATGATACTCCTAATGTCCATCTTTTGAATGAGAGAAAACTTGAAGAGCCAGAGAAAGCCTGCTCATAGTCACCAATACAGCCAACTCTTAAGATTCATTTCAAAGTTTCCAGTTGTAATAGCCACTTAGTCTGCTTAATACTAACCACCACTAATTTTGGCATAAGTGGCCTCAAGTAGTAGGGTGGTGTTCAGAGGCTAACTGGCTAATAGCAAGTTGTGGTCATCAGCTCGTCACGTGGCAAAATAATGGGAGCTTAATTGACTCTGAATGAAGACAGCGTAGATTTAAATAAATAAACAATTAACATTTCACTTGTCTCTCACTTGTATAACTTTAATTGCTAAAAAAATCGATTAATCTTCTTTATTGGCAATTTCCGAAAACCCTTTCAAGAAAAAAGCTAAGTATAGCAAATTTTTATTCACTACTGAATAATACTAAAAATATCCTATTGACTGAAAACTAGTTGTTTATTTTCAACTAACAAACCTTGGGGGCATCATCCACACCCAATTGCTACCGTAAACCGGGGCTACTCGGACGATTTTAAATGTTTTTCATTCATAAATTCTTACCATGAAACATTTCATAAACAAGTTTATGCTCATTTCAAAGCTCTTTGCAAGGGCTATCGCATGGCTTCTCCAAAAAAATTCTATATGCTATTTGTAAGGTGCCAGAAGCAAAAAAAAGAGTGTCCCGAGTAGCCCCGTCGAACGGGGCTACTCGGGACACTTGGAATAAAACTTAATTTTAAAACATTTGAAGCATGCAGACTGCAGAGAGTACTCATCCATTACTAGCATTACTCTGAAGTCCTCCTCTTTCATTGTAGATGATGTAGAGGTAGAATAAATGAGATTTTCTGTGATTTTTACTTGTTTTTCCTTTATTGATATGATATTACAAATAATTTGTAATTTACAATATACATTAATTACCGTATTATTGATGCGATATTACCGTATCCTTGAACAGACCATTGAGCATTTCAACTACCTTGTCCACTGCAAGCTTCATATCAGCAGCCTTATAGCATTTTTTTGTATCTGTAAGCTTACAGGACGGCTTGTAATTTCAAACCATTTTAATTGGGTTAAGTGAATTTACTATAAAAAAAGATCATGAAAAACATACCTGAAACAGAAAGGAATGTTTTAGTGACAAGTATACTCATTTCTAGTATACTCATATACTCAAGTAGTATACTCATTTAGTATACAAGTATACTCATGGCTTATACAAGGTCCCAGAAGGATTACTAGAATTTGAAACAAGAACCAACACCAGGGGCCACGGCTATAAACTAAAAAAACAGCGTTGTAACACATCCATGTTACAACATTTCTTCTTGCTTTGAGTCACCGACATGTGGAACAGCCTCCCTGATAGCATCGTTGACGCTCCGAGTATGAACATCGTCAAAAACAGACTTGACAAAGCTATGCAGGAGCATATGTTCAGTCTTAAAATGCCAAGCAAATTACGGGCCAGGCAATAAGTCCAGCAGCTATCTCAATCAATCGTCAGCTATGGAAAGATCGGGTTTCAAAGGCCGGATCCCATGTGGATCAAGTCACAAAAAGTTCATGAATCGGCAACAGGCCATGGGCCTATTTCTTCAACGCCGACACTTCTATCATATGTTTTGGAGAAATAAATCCTGTCTCTTATACACATCTAGATGTGTATAAGAGACAGCATTAAAGTATACAAGTATACTCATGGCTTATACAAGGTCCCAGAAGGATTACTAGAATTTGAAACAAGAACCAACACCAGGGGCCACGGCTATAAACTAAAAAAACAGCGTTGTAACACATCCATGCGACAACATTTCTTCTTGCTTCGAGTCACCGACAAGTGGAACAGCCTCCCTGATAGCATCGTTGATGCTCCGAGTATGAACATCTTCAAAAACAGACTAGACAAAGCTATGCAGGAGCATATGTTCAGTCTTAAAATGCCTAGCAAATTACGGACCAGGCAATAAGTCCAGACGAAGCTATGCAGGAGCATATGTTCAGTCTTAAAATGCCAATCAAATTACGGACCAGGCTATAAGTCTAGCAGCTATCTCAATCAATTGTCAGCTATGGAAAGATCGGATTTCAAAGGCCGGACCCCTTGTGGATCAAGTCACAAGAAGTTCATGAATCGGCAACAGGCCATGGGCCTATTTATTCAACGCCAACACTTCTATCATATGTTTTGGAGAAATAAATCATAGTTTAGGTCAATTACTTTTCATTCTATGATGCCTGGTGCACAATTCTATATATGACATTCTATGCACAAATTTGTGTGACCGACAATGCACTAATTTTTTGATAAGTGAATTTTTTTGCCGAGCATGGTAAATGTAATCAATATTCTTTGTTTTTAATCAATTTTTTCCTTAACTGGAGCCTTTGCTAACTGAGGTTCTACTGTAAATGTGTTTTTGAGGGTGTCCCAAATAGCCCTGGGGGGGTGTCCTGAGTAGCCCTGCATGCGGAAATGGCTGCCATTTTTTTCATTGAGGTATGTAAATTCCGCAAATAAAGTTTTCATGCTGACACTTGTCTGCCACTTTTTTCTAAGCGACATTTTTTAATATGACAAATATTTTTTTTACTACAGACCTTAGCAGAAGTAACTTTTCAAAATAAATTTTTTCAGAATTTTTTCAGGAATTTTTCATTGCTAGTAAATGAAGGTATTTTTGAACTTCCTTTATAATACATAGATAGGAAAAATGTTGATGTTATGCCACTATATTTAGTTTTGCAATATTCCAATTAGTTTTGCTACTAAAACAGTTTTACGCCGTGTCGGAGGACTGTCCCGAGTTACCCCACCCGTCCCGAGTAGCACTGGTTGACGGTATAGTTATTCTTGGTCCATACAGAAATATTTTTATGCAAAAGGCATTCAAACAATCAAGTGAAAAATAATAGTTAAGTCAACTGCTAGGAATTAAGATAACTTTACAATTTATAGACTGATTCAAATCACGTGATCTTATTGAAAAATGAACTGTACATTCCAAAGCAATTTCCTGTTACAAAATTATTGAGATTTCATTTGAAATCTTTGCAATGCAACAATCTCATGAAAATTTTCTGAAATTTCCTCAGTTTAACACGGTTCCATAGTCAACACTTGATAACAATAATAGAATAGAATAGAATAGAATAGAAGTGTCGGCGTTGAAGAAATAGGCCCATGGCCTGTTGCCGATTCTTGAACTTTTCGTGACTTGATTCACAGGGGATAGCGTTATAATAATAATATAATAATAATAATATTATAATAATAATAAATAATAATAATAATAATATAATAATAATATGATAATAATAGCGGTTTCAGCGTTATTCATTGATACCAGGCATTACCAGCATCATCATACATAAGATATTAGCTTAAATCTTGAGTGAATGAGAAAATTAAAAATGAACTGATTCTAAAAATCACTGGTTTTACTTCTAAAAAGCCAAGAATCGGCGAGATGACGTGGTAGCCGTCTGCTGTCACGGGAGATCGGGACAGCGCACCTGTTACTCAGACGATCTGAAGAACACAACACGGAGTTTCAAAACACAACACCAATCACCAGCTTTTATTGAAAATAATATTTCCGAGCCGCGCGTACGCAGGTCCGGAAATTGAAACGGATCATATCAGAAAAATTAAGCTAGTGATGTGTTTTATAGTACTATACTTCCTACTCGGAGCATCAACAGTATTGTCAGGGAGGCTGTTCCACATGTCAGTGACTCGAAGCGAGAATAATTTTGGTCGAATGGATTTTTTTCTAACCATTTCCACTTGTGTTGATTCCTGTTTCAAATTCTAGAAATATATCTGGAATCTTGGATAAACCCTGAGTATGCTTGTATACTTCAATGAGGTCACCACACAGACGTCGATAACAGAGGCTTGGAAGTTCACAATTCTAATATTTCTTCACAAGACGCCCTTTGAGCCTGGAATTATCCTTGCTGCACGTCTCTGAACAAACTCGCTTGAATTTTTGTCCTTTTTAAGATTCGGCGACGAAACAACAATTTCATCGCTTCTGTATCTGTGTACTCGGACTCGGAGGAGCGTCGGATCAGTGCTATTGAATTTGTTAATTTAACTTAACTTTCAATATGCCAAGAAACTTTCAAATCGTTTTCGACATAAACTCCCAAGTCTCTTTCCGCTGTCTAGTTCTCATTTACTACTTTCTCGTTGCAACCAAGCCTTCTCATACTTTAAGCTCATTGCTCTTATCAAGGTGAATTATTTAACATTTGTCAGCATTGAAACGCAGCTGTCACGTATCAGCTCAGTCAATTAAACTATTTAGATCATCTTGCAATTGCACTTTGTTTGACGCTACTGAATGGTTTTTATAAATTTTTATGTCCTCGACATACATTGAGCACACATTAGACACTACTTCTGGTAGATCGATTATGAAAACAACAAATACAATAGGCCCAAGAACGCTTTCTTGTGGCATGCTACTGAGCACTGTTGCCCAGTCTGATACGGTTCCGTAAATACTGACACGTCGTCATGAGTCGCTGAATGAGAGGTCATACTTAATTGTTGAGGTGCTACGTCTTCACTGGCTATGATAAAATGTTATTGAAATGCATTGCAGCATTTGGACGCGGTTTGTTTTGTATAGCATAGCGGTGTCAGCATTGATTAGTCCGCTGAACCTGTTACCGATTCTGAAAATCGCAGGATATTTACAGCTTGTTGCGAGTTTAGAACACGCAACTCTCTGCCCTGTGCTTAAACTCTGGGCAACCTTACTAATTTCGACCAGAACTGTCGCAGGTAGCTGGGATCGAACCCTCAAATCACTATTACAATCTTAGTACTCTGAACTGGAACCTCTGGGCCCCCACGCCGATCTTCTCAATACATTCACTGATTTAATATCTAAGCGTTTGCTTGTTCATGCAGAGCGACGGGTGCGCACTTGAATGATCATATGCTGCTTATCGGATGATCCCTTCGTAAATATACGGCATATCGTTTAGAAAATATATTACCAGATCGCGGTAAATCGATCAATGTGATATTTCAGACACCGATCAATGTTCACGAGCTCGAAACTTACTCATATGCTTTACTGAACACTTTACGATGTGTGAACTTGAAGTGAAGTAAACTGAATAAAATTCGCGATGAAAAATTTATGGGTTTCTTGACTGGAAACTTTAGTCTAACCCAACGCATGTGAGCAGCAGATATACATGGAATCTACTAGGGAGAAATGCCATCACCTACCTTACATAATGTTGCGGTAAAAGACCATTCTTTCACTCTGAGACTTGAAATTGCTGCGTATGAAGAAGATATTATAGTTTTTTGTGAGCCACTCAAATAATAAAATTGTAGCTATTAAATTGCAGGAATGAACGAGCAATAGTAATATGCTTATGATTTATTACTGGTGTATCTTACAATATGAATCTCTGCAGAGAATTCTGAGTTTGAAATAGATACGTTCGGCAAAGTACCAACCAGTCTTCTACATCTCTCTACAATAACATGCCATTATAATAGTAATAGAGTAGTGTCAACGTAGGGCTGATTCTCGTAATGATCGTGAAATGAGACGCATTAGTGAATAAAGTAAGCAAGAACGTTAGAAAGAATGTCCCGTATCTTGTATGCGAAAGATGATTATCTTGCATTTTCATAGCGAATGATATTGAATATACTTCGTGTAGCTTAACACTGTGGAGTGTGCAAAAGTTTCGGGTGCATTGCCAAGATAGCTCGTTCTATTTCTGGTACCAGGTGTTCAAAAGTTAACACTAATCATTCGCAGAGTAAAACACTTCATACCAGTTCGACGGATCAACCGGAAATGCCCACAAAAGTAACACCTTTTTCAAAATTGGTGGTGGTGCACTGCGGGGCTCCAGAAAAAATTACTGTTTCTGTTCTTATGAAAAAAAAACCTGAGCGTTATTACAGCTTGGAAGAGGAGTTGCAGCTTATATTAGCTAATAAATAATGTTTCAACGGAAGCATTAAAAACTCAGAAAATGTTTTATTTCTGCAAAAAGGATGAACTCAAGGCTCTAAACATCCAACAACGTTTTGGAATCGACATTTGTGGGAACGCAGACATAAAATACCAAATTTGAACACCAACCGGCACTAAATGGAACAACTAGCCTCTTTCCTTGTGGCCACTAGTTAAGCCTGCTGTTAGAATTCAGGAATACAGCCCACGACGAGATATTTTTTTATATTGTAAGATATTACAATACCAGTTGCGCAAGCGAAAATCACTGGGAGTAATGACTGTCCACCGGTGAGCGTCGAAGCATATCTTCATATTCTTACAATCACTCGAATTTTATCAAACATAACGCGTAGTGCGACCAATAAAAGCTCTGCTTGAGAGTTGCAGGAAACCTGCCTGGCACAAACAGGCTGCCGATCCAATAAGCCTTCTATACCAAGGAGTCAGCGTGTATATCCTTAACATACGGCACAACTACATTATTTGAAAAAATGTTTTCTCTTGAAAAGCAGTAACTGAGTTAAATTAAGTAACTAACAGCTAAGAGTATGTAGGATAGTTTTTGGTTTTTGGATCATAAAGTTTGCGGTTTTATAATATTCAGAGCAGTGACGCGGGAAATGAATCAAGGGATTGAGTGATACCAAGATGGAATGTCAACACGTTTATTAAAAAATGGAAAAATACGTGATATTCATAATGTCGATAGTTAACGTCGCTTTTATCGTTCAGTAACTTACATAAGAAAGATTCAGACTTGTGCTTCTGGATAAAGCTAAAACAAAGATTCAAGTGATTGGATGTTCATACAAATTTGGAAAATGAAGAGAAATCGAGGATAAAGTAGGACCATTAAAGAAGCGTGTAAACTATTATGCGCTAATAATCGAGTATATAAATGTCATTTAAATATATATAAATCAAAATTCATGCTTAGTCCTCATCTAAGATAGAGTAACGTCTACACAAAGCTTCGTGACTTCGTAATATCGTGAAATTTGTTGGGTAATTACCAGTTGTGACAAAACCTAAACCTAATCTATTATGCCTTACAGCCCTCAAGCAGGGATATCACAATGTTTTCGAGGAGGAGATTCGTAAGGATTTTCTAAGTAATAAGTTACATTATTGATTCTCACTGATTCTAAGAGATAAGATATTCATGGGTGGGCATTAAAAAATAATTGTATCGTGCCATATTCACCGTGCGTGCTTTTGCCGCGCACTTTTAAAGGCATTATAGCCAATACGAGCAGTTTACAACTGAATTGTAACCAATAATTTACAGTCATTGTAGAATTGTTGTGAACCAAGGTAGATGTTAACGCAATTTTAATAAATTTATAGGGTTTTAACAATATTATAGTCCATCTAGGCAGTTTTTAACAATACTATAACGGATTTACTGTTTTAATCACAATGGAGCGAATCACGGCAGTTTTTAACAGCATTATAAAGAACTTATAGTTTTAACAGTAACATAGCAGATCTAAGCATCTTTTGACTACAGTTGATGGCAATTTGTAACTTCAATTATAATCAAGCTGTGTATTTCTTAACTAGAATACAGTACATCAAAACTGTTAGATACACACGCATGTGTTGATAAACATTGAAGTCTGGCACTTGGAACTCGTGCTTGATAGATGGCTCTTGTAAGACGCCCTGAGTGCTGTGCAATTTCATCTTTAACCTTTAACTCTTGTAGGGCTGAATAGGTACAAATTAAACTACACTTGGTGCGATAATAATATTGTAAAATGAGGAAGTATAATAAAACTTGAATATACCAGCGCTGAAAGGCTTGATAAAGAGTACGTCTTAGATCAGCTTCTCTTTATGCAAGTTGTGTAGGACCGACTTATTCAAAATATATAAAATTGCAGTGTTGAAATAAAATAAGCAAACTAAAATGAAATAAAGAACGTTGAGATGAAATAAAGTGTGCTGCAATGATATAAATGCCCTGATAAAATATGAAAAACTCCGTTTATTGACGTCATGGCAACCCCGAGTTGACAAATGTTCCTGAATGGTTCACCCCAGAAGCGAAACTAACACAGTAAGAATGCTACCTGCTCCACAAATGATGCAATCTCTGATCTTTGTATTTCCTGCACTAAGAAAAACGAAAACGACCGAAAATAAACTATCTCCGGGTAGAATGACCATTTGTCTTGCGACATTTGAATGACCGCTGCAAGATGCGCGGTGCAGTTATGTCGACCTTCTTCTATTTAAAAAAAGTGTCACTTTTGCGCCAGAGTCGACGCCCAACGCAGCGACATTCGAGCGCTGTGACGTTTGCTGGATAAGCTCATGAGAAGAAGTCATACAGATGCTTCGGGTGACGTAAGCGTGGAGGAATTCCAAGCAGTTTTTGAAAACCAAAATTTCGGAGTCAGCGGATGCTCCGCCGGCAACATTTGCGCCGTGACCGTTCGACTAAGTGCTCCAAGAATTCGCATGCGTTACAACTGACGATGTCACAACTGCAGTGTGCCAGCGATCCGCTGCCGACATCGTTACTTAAGGGGAATGTCGTAACCCTAACATCTTTTGTGGTCGAATTTTTAAACCGCTTCCTCACTGAAAGAGTTGCTTCGAAGAACTTCAAATTAGCTTACATTTCGTCACTATTAAAACAACAGACATTGACGCTTCTGATCCCAAATCATATCGAACCATCTCCAACCTGTCAATTTCGTCGAAAATCTTGGAACGCGTTGTGGCGCGGCAGCTGAACAACCATCTTCAGCCGTCCGGTCTCATGCCTCGCTTCCAGTCTGCATACCGTCATCTCCACTCGATGTTAACCGCTGTGCTGAAGATGCTCTAAGATATTCTGCAAGCAGTAGACCGCGGCGACATTGCGGCACAGGCTTTACTCGACCTCTGCCGCATTTGACACGATCGACCACGCCACCTTATCGCGTCGCATTAACGTATAATTTGGCCTGCGCGGCACAGTGCTGCGGTTGCTCGTTTCCTATTTCAAAAATAGATTTCAATGCGTTTGACGCGGGAACTTTTCTTCTACGCCATCGTTAATCACTTGTGGCGTACCATAGGGATCAGTTCTCTGCCCAATCGACTTCCTGTTATATACTGTCGACGTGTTGGACATAATTGAAACTCATGGTTTGAATCCGCATATGTTCGCCAACAACACCCAAATTTATGGTTACTGAGCGCCGACTAACGCTGTAGCGTTGCAGGACCGCGGATGTCTGTTTGAATGGACGCCTTCTCACACTGCATGTGCTCCAACCGGCTCCAGCTCAACACAACCAACCCAGTTCGCATGGGCAATGAGTCCGTCATGCCTCAGTCTTCGGTTCGTAACCTGGGAATTCTGGTGGTCTCGAAACTTTCTATGAACAATCATATTGCCAAGGTCACCACCGCTTGTTTTGGTGCTTTGCAACGAATACGTATTGTCAGGCCCTCGGGGTGGCGCTAGTTCTGAATTGATTGAACTATAGTAATGCCACACTCCATGGACTTCTGACCACTGCACTAAATAAATTGCAATCCGAAATGAACACTGCTGCGCGAATCGTGTGTAATAAGCGGAAATTACACCACATGACGCCGATATTTTGCAATCTTTACTGGCTATGCAAGCAGCAGCGCACGCAGATAAAGGTCGCTGTTATGACGTTCCGATGCCTTCACGGTCAGGCTCCTCCTTATCTCTCGGAATGTCTGCGTCGCGTGTCGGATCTGCCTTCTAGAAGACTGCTGGTAGAATCAACAGCGGATCTCGTCGTTGCATCTACACGTCTATCTACCGTCGGCGACAGAGCGTTCCCGGTCGCCGCCGCCAGAACCTGGAACAGTCTGCGGGCTTCCGTAACATCGGCTCCTTCGCTGCTGGTGTTTCAGTGTCGCCTAAGGACGGAATCATTTCGTAGAGCCTATGAATCAGGTGCTTAGTCAATTTTATCTGTTTTCATACTTTCTCGAGTATTTTTTTTTGCTTGCTATTAAAATTACGCGTAACGTGCCTTCGATGTTGGTTTGAACCTGACACTATGAGAACTGCTTCGTATAATAATACTAATAATAATTCGTAAGGCATGACTATTCATGTGGAACTTTCGTCACAATTCTGGATCGAAATGTGCCAGAAAAAGTTTAGTTCAAAGATATTCGTGTTAGGGAAACATCAAATCATGACAGGATTCAATTTAAAAAGCCCAGAACATTACCAATCCCAATCTCAGGAATCATAGGAATATATGAAATTCCAATCTGCCACGGCATCCCGAAAGTCACAGAACTTTTTATTACTGAAAAGTTTCAGCGCAAAAGGAAGAATTAGCGATTCGCTAAAATCCACACCTCTTCCCGAGATATTTCGTTGAGAAGAACCAGCCTCAGGACTGGTAGTGATGACGATCTTGCATGGGAATTCACGAAATTTGTTGACCATTTCTTCTACGACTACGCTGGACGTGGCGTTGGCGTCGTCGTAGCCGTCAACGAGGATCAGAGGATGTAGACGTTTAAAATCATATTCAACGTTGTGAGCTCCAATTTGGCTGCAGGCTTCAGGAAAGTTTTGCTCCATGACGTCAGAAAAACTGCGGGATTTCGAATCACGACACCTGAAGTGGATGAAGACGCCATGAAACTTACCATTGATTGCATGCTTCAATGATTCATCAAATTGATATCGATTTACTCTTGAGCCATAAACAGAACTGAATGGTTCGTGAACCCAGTCTGATGAGGATTCGTAAATACTGACACACCGTTCATCAAATACATTTTCAAGTTCCACGTCGACTCTCCTCTCCCAGTTCTCCTTCAGTACGCTATACGCAGCAAAAGCGTCATCATCAACGCGCACATCAGCGTATTTATCACAGAGCGCCTGGCAAGCTTCCTTCACTCGCTGAGCCTCAGCGTCCGGCACGCGGTGCAGCTCAGCGGCCTCGCTGATCAGCTCGTATGCGATCTCAGTGATCCTGTCCGCCACCCCCACGAGTTCGGGAGGATCCTGTATCAGCCTTGCTAACACTTTTTTCATAAGCCATTGGACTTCTATCATAAGGCAGAACAAGTTTTTATAGTCTGAATCTTCAATTGCGGGATTAACTTTTTCAATACCACCACAACACATTGTTGACCAAATGTTATAAAATAGACAAATTAGCTGGTTTCGAGGCTGAGCATAGAGTGAACGTACATCAAACTCCTCACAATCACATTTTTTCAGAAGGTTCATCACCTGCGGATTGCTCTGCATATTATCGAGGAGTTCGGGAAAGTCACTCGGATCGTACCTTTTCAAACAATATTCCCAGCAAGTAACATTTGGAGGCTTTTCTCCGCACACTTTCACCAGTACAAAGCGCAATGCGTGCGGCAGCACAACGTTCAGGGCGTACAGACTCTTGTACACGGCGTCCAGGTCCCCGCATGACGAGGCCAGCGGACAGAGGTTCTCTCCACCGACGGCGGGGGCAACGGGGAGACTGGCGGGTGACCTGGGAGGTTCTGATGCGACACGCCTGCAATATATTTCTTATAATTTATACTGTAGAACTATTGGCATTATAAATTTATGAATTCTTGTAATATCGCAGGAAACCAAAGTAACAGATTTTTTCAGCTTCACCCAAATAAGAATACTGACTTTTAATTTAACTACCCCAAATTAAAGTAATGCAGAGAGTAAATAACTATGGTTATTCATTAAAGAACTTATTTTAACTTAAATATTGAAATATGTTTAATTCAACCAAATTATTATTGACCTATATTACCAACCCAAAGCACGTGCAAAACAAGGTTCAAAGAATAAATTTAATTTCTTCCTATAATTTTCCTCCCAGAGTCTGGTCGTATCAACCTGCAGGGTTCTGCCTGTGGTGGCAGCGGTGGTTCATCAGTGAGAATCAGCGCGTAATTCTTCTCTCTGTCAGAGAACAGGAAATGTTTCATATTTTTGTTGGCATGTAATGGAACTGGAGAGAAAAAACATTAGGATTGCTTTGTTAGGCAGAGTGACTGTTACTCTATATCGTTATATATCGTGTCATGGAAGACATGGAAATCATATTTTTATGATTAGAACCTCTCAAGTCATATAAGTTACCCGAACTTATCATCATGTAGGTGCTATTATTACCTCAACACCAGAGCTAGTGAGAATTACTACTGAATTCAACTAAATCACCTCAATTGCCCGGTGCGACGTGCATCATTTAAAATACAAAATATCAGAAGGTAATCTAAAACTTTCCCGGCTTGTTGGTCTAGATACTAAAATCTGCCATTTGCCTCGGCTCGATATTATTTTGGCAGCATCGATTTATTCAGACAGTGTTCCCTAGTTATCGAAATTTTCATTAGCAGGTCAGTTGGGTATGAACCACAGGCTCCTGCTTGAACCACTCAGAACATCAGTGATGTCGAAGTGGCTTTTCATTGCAGCGTTCTGATTAGTTGGTTCACACCCACCTCCGTCAGTTGCAGACGCTACTTAAGCATAACGAAAATGGCGGGACACAAGTGAACAAACACAATGGCTTCATTCCTCTATTGGCGACTGCCTCAGCCATCAACTGTTCCTTGGATGACAGATTTTGAAGTAAAATAATCATTCTATAGTACAGCAAAATAATTTCGGCGCTGTGTGTTGTAAGAAATCAGTTTATTTACCCTATTCTCAGCACTCGGCTGGGTCCCGTGTGGATTTGCTGGTCCGTGAAGAGCGTCCTGAGGCCCGCGCGCTGCAGCTCCACCAGCGTCTCCTGTGCTACAGTCAACGCGCAGCTATGCACCTCCAGCCTCCGCAACCTGACATAAGACGATCATTACATTAGATCAGGTCTTAACACACCTTTCTTAATGATTCTTCGGACCCACAGAACCACAAATGAGACATTACTGATCATCATGATACAAGGTAAGGAACCACCACCTGTTGTCAGTAGGAGCCATGCCAAGTAAGGTGCGAGTCAAACTCTCTGGCTGATTTTTGGCAACCGACTTCACCAGAAGGAAGATGTGGGGAGACACGGGCAGGGCAGCGATGTCGCCCTCAGATGTGGGTTTAACAATCACCCCTGTGAGGAAAAGAAATTAATATGGGGGTTTTGTAATGGGTGTTAGCGGATTAGTTGTTTCTGAAATGGTTGATTGTGAACTGGGCTTATGTGGAACGGGTGATTATGAACAAGTTGTTTGTGAAAGAGGTGTTCTTGGAAAGGGTATTTTGAAATTAATGTTGGGAGAAATGGTGATTGCGATATGTTTTTTATTATTTTGAATTGGTGTTTTTAGAAATATTGCCTTCCTATGTAAGGAGAATTACAGCAGAGCTTGCCTAACATTTTCAATTTATCTTCATTACTTTACTTTACACTTGTTTTCTCAGACTGAGTTAAGATTGACCCAAGCACCATTTGCTGTATTGACATCTTGATTTTCATCTTGCACCTTTCTCCACTCTTGCAGTACCCACAGTGGGTTAATAAATAATTAACAGGTGGTAATTAAGGCCTGTTTAGTTTGGGAACAACTGATTGGATACAATGAATTTTATCTCTGACAATTCATGTACTACGGTCTAAAGTTACCTAAAAGGGTCTAAAAACTACTGATTGGCTACAACAGATTCATTCTCTGACTCTTCATGTACTTGGGCCTATGTTGCCTTAAAATTAAGATTTTTTCGAAGTAAATTCTGTCACATCACAAACACTTAAAACTAAGCATATTTACTCTATATAGGTAAAATGTTAATTATTATTCTACGGATTTTATCTATTGACAAGGATCTATGGATCTATTCACACTCACAAAGCTCCTGGTGCTTGTGCTGCAGGGGCGTCAAGTCAACGTGCGGCTCCGTGACAATCAAGAAGTCTGAGTTGGGCGTCGCGACTTTGGCCAAGGATTGGATGCTCTTCGTATCCTTGATACAGCCAGCAAACAATGACAACGAGCAGCTGCACGGCAATATAATATATATGAATTATATACATATATATACCTCTAGGCTCAAGAGGGTCACAAGTTCAGTGCTTTAAATGTACAAAAATGGTAGTAAGAAATATAATAATTCAGTAATATATATATTATTAATATATAATAATATGATAAATAATCCTCCCTGATGCACCTCGAGGAGTTCAAGGCTTCAAGCATGTGGTCACACGGACGGCGCGGTTCGTGGTCCTTTAATAGTCGCAGCTCAAGAATTCCTTTGAATGTCCTAGCCACCTCGCGCCAGGACTCGGGCGCTGGGGCGTCCAAAAGCCTGACGCTGAGCGAGGCCGGCTGTTGGTAGGGCAGCAGCAGTGCAGTGGCATCAACACAGTGGCCTCCAAGCCACAGGAGTCTCCCGAAATCTGTTGGTTTCCGATATACTCTGGTGTACAACGGAAACCAACTATGTAGGGAGTCCTAAACGCCACCAGCGAATGCCAAGAGTGCTACAAAAGAAGTACAATACGTGCTCTCATCCAACGAGCTCTCAAAACCTACTCGTCTGAGAAGTATTTAGATGTGGAGATGAAAAAACGCGAAAGAATCTTAGTCAATAATGGGTTTGCCAATAGAACCATCGACACCGAAATCTCAATACACCGATTGACCCAAAACAGACTCAACAACGAACCAGAGACGAACGCAAACGTCACAACGTCTACTACGAGAATCAAATGACCAGCGTTTATAAAGCAGATGGACAGATTCTTCAATCCATAGTTCACAACAACATCGTAAGCGTAACTAACAATAAAATTAAACTACTGATGTATTATAAAAACAAGAAAATGCAGAATCTTATAATGAACAATTACCCCTGCAGAAAACGTGAATTTTCCAAGAGACCAATGTAGTCAATAAATTTTTCTACAATAGAGAAGGTCGTAGAATTCTCCCTAATATGGACTACATTAGGCCTACAACTACGACATTTATTTATTTATTTATTTATTGAAGAAAAGTCGTTACTCCGATGGTTCGAGGAAAAGTTACCCAGAGGGAGTAAAAAAGAGCCGACGTCTCGCGTGCCACTTTCGTCTGGTGGACAAAGGAACCACCTGATGGAAGCCCACAACGAGACCATCACTCGTACGGTGCTGGAAGAATGCACCAGCGTCGTCATGAGATGCCCCGACGCCAACCGACTCGCGATAGCTGAGGCCCTCATCGTGAAGGCTAGGACACCAGCCATCAACCTTCAAACTACTGGATTTGTCAGAACCTTGAAATTGTTTTCGGAGTGATTTTGGTGCTTGCGATATTGGTTTTCTTCATATATTCGGGATTTGGCAATTTTTTTTCTAACCAAATTGATTATTGATTACAAACCTATTTACATGATTTTGTACTTATCTTGATCAAAATTTCATCACTCAGTGCGTCTGGTAAGTCGATAATGAATGATTAATACATTCGAAACATCGTTAACGAAATAAAAATGTCCATCGGTACTCTGATTTTTGATTTACCAGTGCAAACGAAAAATATTGTTCGATATATTCAAATAACTAATAAGAAAACGTTCAATAAAACAAATTATCCGGTCTTCGATGAAACCTGCTTCAATAAACAAATTCTGCCAACCTATACGAATTTACATTTAAGTATTATGTATATAAATAAGTATCATATCATTAGATTATCTTATAATTATTGCCTGATTTATCTTTTATTTTCTGTTGCTTAATCCTATAAAACATTCATTTCAGTTTACATCTTCTTGTTTATCTTGGACATAATGAAGAAAAAATTGCCAAATGGTCTTTGCCAAATGTTCTTCAAGTTGCCAAATAGTCTTTGGGAAGTGTGGGAATTCAGCAGTAAAGGCAGATCCACAGATGAAAGGGCGCATATATTGAGGGAAAGTAAAATTTCTTCAATGTATCAGATTTTATTGTGTATGAGACTTTAGTGTCCTCCTGGGAGGCAACATGACCGGTATACAACCATCAAGAAACAACCATAGTGAATCAGATTGGCACACAAACTTTAATGACGGTTTTGCGATTGTCTTCGCCTGCTGAACGAAAGGGAGCCAATGGATGCATAGTACCTCGATTTTGCATTTGACAGTGTTCCGCATGAGCGGCTGTTGCGTAAAGTGAAGTCTCTGGGAATAATGGGAAATGTACTGCATTAGATCAGGGATTTTATAAAGGGAAAACACTCCATTGGATCAGAGATTTTCAAATTGGTAGACGACAACGTGTCAGTATTAACGGAACCGTATCAGACGGCATCAGTGGGCAGCGGAGTGCCACAAGGAAACGTTCGTGGACTTGTTTTGTTCGTTGCTTTTATGAACGATCTGCCAGAAGTAGTGTCAAACGTGTGCTCCATGTATGACGATGACACAAAAAGTTTATAATACAGTTGAGGATGCGTTAAATAAAGTGAAATTACAAGATGATCTTAATAGTTTAGTCGACTGGGCTGATACGTGGCAGCTGCGTTTTAACGCTGACAAGTGTAAAGTACTTCACTTCGGGAAGAACAATGAACAGCAAGATTACAGTATGAGAAGACATGGTTACAACGAGAGAGTAATGATTGAGAACTCTAGTGTGGAAAAAGATCTCGGAGTTTGTGTCGACAAGGAGCTGAAATTTTCTAAGCTCGTTGAAACGAAAGCTAATACATCCAACAAACTTCTTGGTCTAATCAGACGCTCATACGAGTTCCTAGATGCAGAAGCGATGAAGCAGTTGTTTGTTGCTGTCGTGCGTCCGAATCTAGAGTTTGGAAACGTTGTGTGGTCACCGAGATTTGAAAAGGACAAAAATTTAATAGAGAATGTTCAAAGACGTGCAACAAGGATAATTCCAGGCTTGAAGGGCAAGTCCTATGAAGAAAGATTGAAGATTATGAAGCTTCCAAGCCTCAGTTATGGACGTCTGCGTGGGGACCTCATTGAAGTATACAAGTGTACTCATGGTTTATACAAGGTCCCAGAAGGATTACTAGAATTTGAAACAAAAGCAACACCAGGGGCCACGGCTATAAACTAAAAAAACTGCGCTGCAACTTGTCCACGCGACAACATTTCTTCTCGCTTCGAATCACCGACATGTGGAACAGCCTCCCTGATTACATCGTTGACGCTCCGAGTATGAGCGCATTCAAGAACACACTAGATAAAGCTATGGAAAAATATTTGTTCAGACTTGAAATGCCTAGCACCATGTCGAACCCGATGGAAGTCTAGTAGCTATTTCAAACTATCGTCAGTCGTGAAAAGATCCGGTCACATGACACGATTTTAGATCTTCTGTGAACAAGTCACGAAAAGTTCAAGAATCGGCGACAGGCCACATCAGGCCTACTTTTTAGCGCCGACATCACTATGTTTTGTTATGTTATGTTATGTTATGTTATGTTATGTTATGTTATGTTATGTTACGTTATGTTATGTTATGTTATGTTATGTTATGTTATGTCTGTCTCTTATACACATCTAGATGTGTATAAGAGACAGATGTTATGTTATGTTATGTTATGTTATGTTATGTTATGTTATGTTATGTTATGTTATGTTATGTTATGTTATGTTATGTTATGTTATGTTATGTTATGTTAGAAGTAAAAGCTCTCAAACACTAGAGGTACTCATGAAACACACTACCTTTATCAATGGTCATGGTCCAATTGCTGCTGTGTGCCAAGCAGACTCCGGCAATCGCTTCAGCAATATGTTGCGAGTCATGACAGTTCAGCAAGATTTTATCCCAGCAATACATGTCCGTGTTACCGCCTCCAATAGCATCACGCAGGAGCGGCCAGTTTTTCCAGAAGACAGTGGACTCCTCAGCAGCACTCAGCCCCATGAAC
Organism: Hyalella azteca; assembly: GCF_000764305.2. Lineage (NCBI taxonomy): Eukaryota > Metazoa > Arthropoda > Malacostraca > Amphipoda > Hyalellidae > Hyalella > Hyalella azteca. The sequence continues at coordinate 107,417 of NW_025938304.1, read as the reverse complement.
ACATACGTGAGCACTTCTGCGAGGCTAATTGTATTATTGATTAGTAAATCAACATTCATGTTGATTATTAATATCCAAATCACATGAAAAATATTAATATTCACATTCATGCCAAAATTTACCTGGAATCATTTGAACTTAATATAGAAACATTGTAAGTGCAGCTACTGTGATTGTTAAGCTAATATTGTAATTGTGAAAAGTAATTTTTCCTGCAGTGCAAACAGCATCGGAAGATAATATGAACAGTGAGACACTCATTAATTAGGTCAAAATAATGTAGGAAGACCTAAATTAACTAGGTCTCTTTATAAAAATTATTACTTAGGAAATTTAGCCCTGTTAAACGTAGGTGGAATCAGGCCTAATAAAAATATGATTGAATTCTCTAACGACGACCGCCCTGGAGTTCTATCTCAAAGATAACTTTAAGAAACTCAATTGAATCTTTTTCGACAGAAAACTTACTTGAAACTTTCTACTTTATATGACGTCAGGATGGGCGGCAAGGCATTATTCTTACGGAGCTCCATTAAGACAGGCTTGGAAGCAAAGAGTTCTTGTATGCTCTTGTGATGAAAGAAAAATGTGCCCGATTTAGAATTTTTACTTGAACGTTTTATTTTCAAGACAACACCCAGAAGAGCATTAGGATCAAGCGTCCCAAGCGCCCCATATTCTCTGAGTTTTGACCTGATACTGCGTCTCAAATCGACAACTTCATTTGCAGAGAAAACCAAATGATGTTCGCAAATCATCTTCAAGGCGAAATTGCCCAAGTCTTGGAAGAAAGCATCGATAAGGCCAGCCTTGTCAACAATGGAGTAGGCAGCCAGCTTTGACTGAATAATTCTCTCATACAGATCATGTGTGACTTGAGCTACAGCAGCATGAGATTTCCAATCATTTATCCTTTCAGGAAAGTTCCAGACCAGGTGACAAAAGAGAACCAAATTAATGGGACGAACAAAAAGTTCTTGAATGTCCCGTCCAAGAGAGCTGAAGCTCTTTACAACATTCTCAGCATATGGAGTGACATGTTTTTCATACTTATCCAGAAATCTTAGTTGGTCATCTAAATCACGAATTTCTGCTATCTCACACTCATGGAATTTCACACCTTCTCGCTTCAGAAAGTCCTTGAGCTCATCGGCAGCACTTGGCCTGGTGGTGATGATCACACGACACTCATGTTTCCTCATTTTGTTCACCATCTGTTGCACAACCTTATACGAGTCTTTATGACATTCATCATAGCCATCAATGAGAATCAAAGGGTTAGACTCGGTGATTCCTTGGATAACAGTTTCAGGGCCTAGTTTCTGGCACACATTTTCGAAGTTTTCGTCTACTACATCAGTAAATTCTTTTGTGGAAACATTCCTGCATTCATAATAAAGTAACAAATTGTGATTCTTCAGATTGGCAATTTCTACCTCTGCATCTGAGATACCATAGTGCTGGATCACCAAGTTCTTGGCCAAAGTGGATTTCCCAGACCCGGAGTCGCCAATGACCACAACGAACTTTTCGCTGCCAGTTAGGAGTTCAGTGTAGGAGATCTTGTCTTTGGGTTGATCTTTAGGTTTCTGTAGTGTAAATTCCAGGGAATGAAAAACTTTCGAGCGTTCAACGTTTTCATCGCCGAAGAGCAGAGTTTCTTCAGACAACATCGCTTCCCACATGACTTTGGCTTCTTTGTTTCCATAAGTTTGCAGGAAGAAGCAACAATAAGCCTTAGCTTTTTCATTATCTGTGCGCACTTCATCCCACATGCCATCTACCTGGGTTTTGAAACTCGTTACTTCATCAGCTGGGATGCTGTACACGTTGCCAGCTTCATCTATCACATCATGCAGGGCTTTGAAAATTTCATCAAATTTATAAGGGTCCACAGCAGAGTCCTCTTTATGCACTACATCATTCCTGTGGTTTTTGGCCGTTTTTAGCAGGCATTCTAGTTGGTTAGGAACTCTCGCCTGGAGAACGTTTGTGTGTGTTTCTTTGGATTTGAAGATCTCGCACAAAAATAAAAACATGAGACTTACATCATATTTTGAAGAGTTTTCCCGAAGCATTTTTATATCGTTAGCTGACAGTGTAACTTTAGGCGTTTTAAACTTGACTCCAAGAAGATTCTTCAAATATTCATGTTTGGATTCATAGAGCTCCACTTTTTCTTCAAAATAATCGGCATAAGTCTGCCCTTGCTGCTTGTCGCTGCATTCCCACTTTAGTACGGCTCTGAAAACTTCACACATGGGAACTTGGACGGCAAAAAAGTTCTTGTATCTGTTGGCTTCCTGAGGTGAAAGCTCAATTCCAGGAACTAATGAGATGTTCTGTGTAATTCCAGCCATTTCTACTGGCAAGCATGTGCAGCTGGTCTCCCTGCATATAATTATGTGAAGCAAATTGTTTAAGTTCTCGTGATGTTTCAAACTATTAATATTTTTTTGTGTGGATGTGCGTTGGATTTTTCTACGATATACTATAAGCTGCGAACTGAAATAGGCAAAATTATATCTGCAACATAAGAATTACAAAATGGTTTAGTTTTATATAATTTGCAACACAGGAGAAGCTTTTTAAGCATGGAATTAAATATTTTAGCAGAAATAGAAAATGACTGAAATGAAAATTTCATTTGGCTGAAAAGTTCTAAGATATATATTTATCTTACGATATATAGATGATCTGAGTTTATATTGATGGGGTCAGCCCAGTCTAAAGGTTGGCAGCACAGTTGGAATAGTTGGCTACTGGCCAATTAGAAATATCAGGTAGAATTTTTTACAAAAATTGTGGGTAAAACTATTGCTATATGGGCAATTTTCAAAATATCAGGTAAAACTGGGCAATTTTTCTATTTTTTTATAACAGAGATTAGGCACAGACCCAATTGGGTTAAATTAAACACAAACCCAGGCATTTTTGTCTCATTCCCGGGTGGCTTTTGTCCCATTTTCCAGGATGGCTCTGGAATTTTGATGATGATCAGTCCAGAAAAATTTGTTTAGGGACCAGATAGATGACGTATTACCTCTAATCTAAATAAAACTGCTTATTGAGCCACGAGATTTATCTAAAATATACAACTTTTGAGCCAAAATATTTCAGTTTTCATTTAGATGTTTCTTATCTTTATTTTAATGATGTAATGATAGCGATGGTACTACTGAATCATTTAGAAGGGTGGAATTCTAGGGATGAAGGTTCATATATTTTAGTTCAATACAGCCAGGGGCCCTGGTCTAGTTTTTTTTTGTATTTTTATCGTAAATATGTGCACCCTTTTATATATTAACTCTACGGAAATTACTGCATAATTCCACAATTTCCACCCTGCCAGGGTGCTAATACAGTACAATACTATAAAATGCTGTAAAGTACTGTATAGTGCTGCACAATGCTGTAGAGTACTGTAGAGTGCCGTACAATGCTGTAGAGTACTGTAAGTGCTGTACAGTGCTGTATAATGCAGTACAATACAGTACAGTACTGTACAATGCTGTACAGTGCAGTACGATGCTGTACAGTGCTGTACGATGCTGTAGAGCGCTGTACAACACTGTAAAATACAATACAATACTGTCCAATATTGTACAATACTCTATAGTACTGTACTAAACTGTACTATACTGTACGATACTGTCCGATACTATGCAATCTGTACTGTATTGTACTGCAATATAATGTTCTATACTATCGCATACTCAGAGGTGGGCAGTAGCGCGCTACATTTTCAGTAGCGGCGCTACATTTAAGGCAATGTAGCGGTAGCGGTAGCGCCCGCAACATATTTAAGTAGCGATACGAGGTTTTGCCGCTACAGCGCACTGCTATATTACTGTCTCTTATACACATCTAGATGTGTATAAGAGACAGNTCAAGATGTTGTCAAATCACCAAGGTGTAGAGCCGACTGAAAAAGTGAAAAGATAGAGCATGCAGGAGAAGGACCAGGTCTCATTAGAACAACCGAAGTCCATCGCCGACTACAAGTACATGGGTGGTGTGAATAAAATAGATTGGCTCATCAATATATACAGGATCAAAGTTCGTGGAAAGAAATGGTATTTTTCACTTATCACAAACTTTCTTGACACGAGAGTCATAAATGCACACATTCTGTTTTACATGGCAAACGGACAAATGCCCTTGATGGAATTCAAGAGGAGAATATTAAGGGTATATGTGCAAGTCTCATCTTTGTCAGATCCTAAGAAGTCAGGTCGCCCATCATTCAGTAAGCAATCAAAGCGATGAGTGGTAGACGACATATGAAGAAGTAATTTAGGGCACGTTCTGCAGCAAACAGATGGTGAAAGACAATGGATCGAAGTGCATCGTTTACAAAATAAATGTCAGAAAAGAATGAACCAAGTCCAATGTTGGGCTACACGTTGAAAGCTTCCCTGAATGGCATCAGTGAAATTCCTCTAATTTTGAGGGTAGTTATTACTTTCATATATTTAGTTTGAAAGGAGCAGTGTTTCTTCATGTAATCTCATTAATTTTGTGGTTACAAATAAAGGATTGTGCATTTAGCATTAGAAATAAGCACTAATAACACATACTTGCTTCATAAGTTTGGAAATAATAATAAGAACCGTTGCGAAAAATAATTGGTATTTTTATTACCCTTTTGCCCATGATCCCCATTTGGGACTTTTTCTTTAAACTACTGCTCCTCTCATTATATCCTCTAAAATTGTGCAGAAACTGTTTTATGTGACATATTTGCACCATATGAAGGTGTTTAGATGGAAATTTCACAAATCAAAAATTTGGGCGTTAATGGGTTAAGTTGTTACCAGTTACCACTCACAGGTTTTTTTTTCATTTTTCAGTTTGCTTACAGTTATTTTTACACAGCTATTTTTATCTTTCACCTTCCCTACATTGATGTCTACTTTAATTTACCATGCAATCTCAAAAATAATCCACATATATATACAAATAAAAGACTGATTTTTTATATGTATATGTGGATAATTTTTGAGATTGGTAGATTAAAGTAGACATCCATGTAGGGAAGGTAAAGCATAAAAATAACTGTAACTTTTATTTACTGTATCTAACCCGTACTAGTTCGGTTAGGTTAATTGCAGTAGAGTTGCATTGATATGTTTTGAAAATGTTTTATTATCATTAAATGTTTATGAGTAAATCCCAATAGCAGAACAATAAATATTTAGAGATTTCCAATAATTTTGGCCATTGTAGCGGCGCTACATTTTACTGTAGCGGTAGCGCTCGCTACAATCTAGTGGGTGTAACGGTAGCGGTAGCGCCCGCTACATTTGGAGCATGTAGCGGTAGCGGCCGCTACATTTCAAAGTAGCGCTGCCCAGCTCTGCGTATAATATACTATACAATCTTATGCTATACTATACTGTCGTACACTATTTGTTTTTCCATCAAAATACCTGTTTAAATTTTATCTCATCCAAATAATATTTTCAGAGATAGGATTTTAAGAGAACAATTTAGTGAAACTAACCATTAAATTATTATTGAACTGGAAAACACGAGTAACTGCTCACACTTTATGAGAGATTTTCCTAAGCGCGACGATTGTCTTCTATCCATCAAATGTTATCGCGCCATCGGTAGCATCACTAGGAATAAACTATGCGTTTAAAAATTACTTTATAAAGACAACACTTCTGAAGGAGCCAGTGTCTCTGATGTCGCACATGTACAATGGATTTCTAATTTATTCTCANGAATGTGGCAACGAAAAGATCAGTTCGCTGATTGGCTGCTGCGGGAGTGACGTCACGGGCGTGAATGTGGCAACGAAAAGATCAGTTCGCTGATTGGCTGCTGCGGGAGTGACGTCACGGGCGTGAATGTGGCAACGAAAAGATCAGTTCGCTGATTGGCTGCTGCGGGAGTGACGTCACGGGCGTGAATGTGGCAACGAAAAGATCAGTTCGCTGATTGGCTGCTGCGGGAGTGACGTCACGGGCGTGAATGTGGCAACGAAAAGATCAGTTCGCTGATTGGCTGCTGCGGGAGTGACGTCACGGGCGTGAATGTGGCAACGAAAAGATCAGTTCGCTGATTGGCTGCTGCGGGAGTGACGTCACGGGCGTGAATGTGGCAACGAAAAGATCAGTTCGCTGATTGGCTGCTGCGGGAGTGACGTCACGGGCGTGAATGTGGCAACGAAAAGATCAGTTCGCTGATTGGCTGTTGAGGGAGTGACGTCACGGGCGTCGTCACGCTGAGCTGCGCTCTCATTGGTGCAGGCGCGAGGGGAAGTGCGACCATCAACATTATCTAGAGTGCTATCGACATATCTGCTATCATGTATATTATCATGTATATTATCTAAAGTGTTATAGACACATTATCATATATCATACACGAATAAAACAATTACTATCTGGTCAATGTTGTCTAGTTAAAAAAGTGTAAATGTAGTTAGACCAAATATCAATATGAAATATATTAATGGAAATGTTTTGATGACAGCATATTTTGAATGCATCTTTATGAAGGCAAGTGTTTTTTAAGTGTAAAATAATAAGAAGCTTAATTCTATTAATTATTATTATTTTAATGTTTAATAATTAAATTAACTAATTAATTATTAATGATTAATTCTTAATTTTTCGTGACCTCACCAGCAGCTGTACGTGACCTCACCAGCAGCTGTACGTGACCTCACCAGCAGCNGTGACCGTGACTACCGTGACAACAGCCGCGCCGTTATCGCTGTGACCGTGACTACCGTGACAACAGCCGCGCCGTTATCGCTGTGACCGTGACTACCGTGACAACAGCCGCGCCGTTATCGCTGTGACCGTGACTACCGTGACAACAGCCGCGCCGTTATCGCTGTGACCGTGACTACCGTGACAACAGCCGCGCCGTTATCGCTGTGACCGTGACTACCGTGACAACAGCCGCGCCGTTATCGCTGTGACCGTGACTACCGTGACAACAGCCGCGCCGTTATCGCTGTGACCGTGACTACCGTGACAACAGCCGCGCCGTTATCGCTGTGACCGTGACTACCGTGACAACAGCCGCGCCGTTATCGCTGTGACCGTGACTACCGTGACAACAGCCGCGCCGTTATCGCTGTGACCGTGACTACCGTGACAACAGCCGCGCCGTTATCGCTGTGACCGTGACTACCGTGACAACAGCCGCGCCGTTATCGCTGTGACCGTGACTACCGTGACAACAGCCGCGCCGTTATCGCTGTGACCGTGACTACCGTGACAACAGCCGCGCCGTTATCGCTGTGACCGTGACTACCGTGACAACAGCCGCGCCGTTATCGCTGTGACCGTGACTACCGTGACAACAGCCGCGCCGTTATCGCTGTGACCGTGACTACCGTGACAACAGCCGCGCCGTTATCGCTGTGACCGTGACTACCGTGACAACAGCCGCGCCGTTATCGCTGTGACCGTGACTACCGTGACAACAGCCGCGCCGTTATCGCTGTGACCGTGACTACCGTGACAACAGCCGCGCCGTTATCGCTGTGACCGTGACTACCGTGACAACAGCCGCGCCGTTATCGCTGTGACCGTGACTACCGTGACAACAGCCGCGCCGTTATCGCTGTTGCTGCCCACCTTGAGTGTGGCAGGGGGAAGGGTTCGAACCTCCAGCTCATACCGCTCGTGACGCCATAGCACACCATACACTACTCATTCCATATCATGAGTAGCCCGTGCTTTAGCTCATTAGTATTCAAGTTTTAGCTCATTAGTATTCATGCTTTAGCTCATTAGTATTCATGCTTTAGCTCATTAGTATTCATGCTTTAGCTCATTAGTATTCATGTTTTAGCTCATTCAAGCATAAGCTAAAGCAGCATCTTGGAGATATACTGATTTTCAACTCACTGCAGCCAAAATCAATCGGATAGTGGTTGTCATGCCCTGAATAAGCCCATTCACCCTCTCAAGATACTCCTAAATGTGTTGAACTTTATTCCACTAATTTCTCCCGGATTGCTGCCTTGTAAATCGTATTATGGAAAATTACGATAAATCTAGGTATATATAGTACATATACATTAATAATGACCCCAAAATAACATATTTAGGGCTAATACACGCGCTTGAAATGTTTTTCCAGGGGTGGAAGTGCAGAATGTGCCAACGAGGATGTTACTAATGAACGAGGCTCCCAATGGAAGGAAAAGTAATTAATGGAGAATTACTAAGTTCAACTAGTTTATTCTGGTAGGCAAGCGAGAGAATATTTCTTTGTCAGATCCCCGGAGCAGATCGGGAAGAGCGTATCAAATGTTTCAGTCAGAATAAAACGTCCATAGTGCTCAAGCCACGTCTGAACCAACACTGTGAGATAGAGAGTAGAACTCGGGACGCTACAATGTGTTCCAGCCGAGCAACTACCATTCGCTCAAACAATTTGCCAGCATATGAAATTAGTGCAATAGACCTATTTGATTTGGGCTGTGAAGGGTATTTCCAGGTTTCAGAATCAGTAGAACAATTCCCTCCTTCCGGGCAAACGGGACTACACCTGTAAAAATGTTGATAATATTTGGGAGGGTTAATGTGTACACTGATTGAAAAACAATAATGGTTCCGAGAAGTGTTCTTCGCTCAGGGTTTCAGTTTCTAAGGTTGCAATTACTCGAATTACTAGGGTTGCAGTTACTAGGGTTGCAGTTACTAGGGTTGCAGTTACTAGGGTTGGAGTTACTAGGGTTGCAGTTACTAGGGTTGCAGTTACTAGGGTTTGCAGTTACTAGGGCTGCAGTTACTTGGGTTGAAGTTACTAGGGTTTGTAGTTACTAGGGTTGCAGGTGCTAGGGTTGCAGTTACTAGGGTTGCAGTTACTAGGGTAGCAGTTACTTGGGTTGCAGTTACTAGGGTTGCAGTTACTTGGGTTGCAGTTACTAGGGTTGCAGTTACTTAGGTTGCAGTTACTAGGGTTGCAGGTACTAATGTTGCAGATACTAGGGTATCAGTTACTAGGGTTGCAGTTACTATGGGTGCAGTTACTAGGGTTGCAGTTACTAGGGTAGCAGTTACTTGGGTTGCAGTTACTAGGGTTGCAGTTATTTGGGTTGCAGTTACTAGGGTGTCAGTTACTAGGGCTGCAGTTACTAGGGTTGCAGGTACTAATGTTGCAGATACTAGGGTATCAGTTATTAGGGTTGCAGTTACTATGGGTGCAGTTACTAGGGTGTTAGTTACTAGGGCTGCAGTTACTAGGGTGTCAGTTACTAGTGTTGCAGCAAGAGATTTTTAGAGCGTCAGTCACAGCTGATGTCTGCTGACAGGTACCAGACTTTTCTACACTTTGATGAACTTCGGCCAATGAACAAGTAAACGCTTAGATTTCCGCTCAGAGATTGAATTGAGATGCTTGACATGGGAGCCAAGTGCTTACAGTTCAGAAACCAGGATTGTTGCAGTGATTGTTGGGTTTGATCTCAGCTACCGTCAATGGGTCTGGTCGAAGTCAAGTTGCCCGGTGGATAGGCACAGCAAAGTTAGAGCTGAAATTTGCGTGTTCGAGACCCGCAACAAGCTGTGAATATCCTGCTACTTTCAGAATCGGTGACAGGTTCAACGTACTAATCAACGTTGACACCGCAATGGTATACTAAACAAACCGCATCCACATGCTACAATGCATTTCAATAACATTCTATTACGTGAATGAGAACTCAATCGCGGAAAGAGATATGGGAGTTTATTTCGACAAGGATTTGGAATTTTCTTATCATATTTATAGTTACGGTAAGCAAAATTATCAAATTCCATTATCATCAACAGATAAGAGATGTATAGCAATTTTTTATTAGTTTCTAAATAATACCAAAAATGTCCCATTAAATGAAAACAATTTTATTTGTTATCAACTAACAAACTTTGGGAGGATCATCCAAATCCTGACTGTGATTGTTGTAGTCATAACGGTGGAATTCTAGGATCCGACGCTCCTTCAAGCACATAGATGCAGAAGCGATGAAATTGTTGTTTGTCGCCGATTCTTAAAAAGGATAAAAATCTGGCGATTTTGTTCATAAACGTGCAGTAAGGATAATTGCAGGCTTAAAGGGCAAGACATATGAAGAAATATTAGATCTATGAACATCCAAGTCTCTGTTATCGACGTCTTATTGGTGGCCGCATTGAAGTAAACATGCATAACCATGGTTTAAATAAGATTCCCGGAATTTGTTACAGAAACCAACACTAGTGGCTATGATTACAATTAAATGCGTTGCAACTCATCCATGCGGCAAAAATTACTCTCGCTCCAAGTCACCGGTGTGTAGAACAGCCTCCATGACAACACCGTTGACGCTCCGAGTATGATGTATAGAAAATACTCATGGTTGAACTAGTATAAGGTTGACCCATCAGAAGCCCATTTTCGCGGATGGAGTTCGTTGTTCACCTGTGACGTCACTGATCTCAGTGACGTCACGGGCATTAACCAATCACCGGAATGCAATCAAACAAGTCGACCAATCCGTCATGGGAATGACGGGTTTGTTCACGTTTCTTGATCTACGTGACGTAACAAGAAAGCTGAACTGAAAGACGGAACTTCTTGTGGGCCAACCTTATATAGTTCAACCATGGAAAGTACCATACTGTACTACACTGGCTGAATGGTTCGGATATGATCCGTTACAATTTCCGGACCTGCGAACGCGCTACTCGGAATTGTTGTTTTCAATAGAAGCTGGTGACTGGTGTTGTGTATTGAAACTCCTTGTGTTGTTCAGTTTGTCTGGGTAAGAGGTGTGCTGTCCCGATCTCCCCTGACGCAGCCGGCTGCCACGTCATCTCGGATTTTGAGAATGCCAATGGATGTTACAGTACTAAACAGTAGGAACAGTACTGTCCCGCACCAAATTCGAGGCATCAGGCATTGACTTGAGCTGACAAAGGTAACGGTAAGTGTACTAGTTTAGCATACTAAGAGACCAAACCTTGAGACCTAATCCTAATTCTTGAACACTGATCAGCACTTCCAGCTTCTTAGTGCAGATATGTATAAATTACTAGACACCATGACTAAGTTTTCTGGCCATCTCTGAGGCCCAAGATGTGATTAGCTTCACGTCCTTCACCAAGTGTCAGGATTGAAATTTTCATACTTGTTTCTGAAGTCTTGCATCACCGTCATGACAAATTTTAATACAATTGGAAATTTGCGGCTCAATCGTGCACTATTGTTAACAATTAGATAGGAGGTAATTCATCTTACAGGAATCTTGCAGTTCTGGAAATGGCAGGAAAGCTGAGAAAGCTCTAGTTGTGGCCCTAAAGGGAGATGTTTTCCATGCTTGCCAAGTGTGGACTGAAGAAGTTGGAACCATGTTAAACTGAGGACATTTGAGTAAATTTTTAAGGGGATTGTTGCATTGCAAAGATTTCAAATGAAGCTTCAATAATTTTGCAAAAGCAACAATACAAAAGTAGCTTTGGAATGTAAAATTCAATAAGATCACCTGATTTGAATCATTCAATTAAATTGGCCAGGTAACTTAAAGTTTACCAAATTCTTATTATTTATTTGATTATTTTAATGCCTTTTGCATATAAGTATTTCTGTATGGACTAAGAATAACTGCCTTGGTCAATGGTAGCATTCTAAATGCTTTCTAAATGAATATGTACCTATGGCTATGTAATTGAGAAATGCAGGACGGCCACTCATTTCCATACAAGGGGGACGCAGGCAGCAGCAGCGCAGCATGCTTGTCCTGTTGGTATTGTATCGGATCAAGCGCGCTGCCGCTGCTGCCGGCCTGCTTTTATTGGAGCGCGCTCCTGTCCTGCTGTATGAGTGAGTTGCGCTGGAGCGCTCTGGCTGTCCTGTGGATCTAAATGACCAACCATTTCCTGGAATTCCATCATGATTGACTACAACAATCACAATCAGGATGTAGATGATGCTCCCAAAATTTGTTAATTGAAAATATTCCATTAAATAAAAACAAAATTGTTTTCATTTAATTTATTATCCCATTAAATAAAAACAAAATTGTTTTATTTAATGGGATATTTTTAGTATTATGTAGAAATGAATAAAAAATTGCTATACATCACTTATCTGTTGATGAAAATGGTATAAAAAATGAAAAAAATAAAAAATATTGATCAGATTTTTTTTCAGTAATTAAAAATTGTTCAAGTTAGAAACGAGTGAAATATTAATCGGTAATTTATATACCGTCAAACGGGGTAAAAAGGGACGGTTTTGACCGTTTTTTGTTAATAACTTCTTACCATGAAACATTTCAGAAACAATTTTAGGCTCATTTTCTAGCTCTTTGCAAGGGCTATCAAATGGCATCTTCAAGAAATTCCATATGCTATTTGTAAGGCACTAGACGCAATATGAAAGGCTCCTGAATTAATCTTGAAATGGGGTAAAAAGGGACACTTGAAAGAAAACTCAATTTCAAACATTTGAAGCATGCAGAGTGTACTCATCTATTACTAACAGTACTCAGAAGTCCTCCTCTTTCATTGTAGATGATCAATGTAGATGTAAAATAAATGACATTTTCTGTGATTTTTACTTGTTTTTCCTTTATTGATATGATATTACCGTATTCATTAATTACCGTATTATTATTAATGTGATATTACTGTATCCATGGACATGCCATTGAGCATTAACAAGAACCTTGTCCACTGCAAGCTTCATATCAGCAGCCATGTAGCATTTCTTCTGTATCTGTAAGCTTACAGGATGGTTTATAATTTTGCACAATTTTAATCAAGGCTAGTGATTTCACTATAACAAAAAAGAGCATGAAAAACATACCTGAAACAGAAAATAATGTTTTAGTGACAACTAGCATATGTTTTGAAGAAATAAATCATAGTTTAGGTCAATTACTTTTCATTCTATGATGCCTTTGCACAATTCTATACATAGCATTCTATGTACAGTTTTGTGACAACCGATGATGCACTAATTTTTTGATAAGTGAATTTTTTTTGTGGAGCGAGGTAAATGTAATCAAAATTCTTTGTTGTTAATCAATTTTATTGTTAACTGGAGCCTTTTCTAACTGAGGTTCTACTGTAAATGCATTTTTAAGGGTGTCCCTAATTACCCCATGGGGGTGTCCCTTTTTACCCCATCACGCAAAAATGGCTGCCATTTTTTTTTGAATGAGATAGGCAAATTCTTTCAATTACGTTTTCAAGCCGACACCTGGGTGCAACTTTTATGTAAGTAAAATTTTTCAATACGACGAATATTTTTTTTGCTCCAGACCTTAGCAGAGGTACTTTCCAAAAGCGCACTTTTCACACTTTTTTCGGCAATTTTTTAGACATAGTAAATGTTTGATTTCTTGACTAGCTTTATACATAATAGATGGTAAAAATGTTGAAGTATAGCCCCTATTTTTAGTTTTGCAATATTTTGATTAGTTTAGCTGCTACAACATTTTTACGAAATGTGGGACGCGCGTCCCTATTTACCCTGCCTGTCCCTTTTTACCCCGTTTGACGGTAAATCTTATATATTGATTTTGAGCCAATTAAGCAACCATTAGTTTGCTGCATGACCAGCCACTGACACTTGCAATTAGCCTCTGAACATTACCCTGCTACTCGAGGCCACTTATTCTGAAATTGGTGGTGGTTAATATTAAGCAGACTAAGTGGCTGTTACGACTGGAAATTTTGAAATGCACCTTAAGAGTTGGCTGTATTGATGAGTAGAAGCAGACTTTCTCTGGCCCTTCAAGTTTGCTGTCATTCCAGAGATGGACATTAGCAGTATCATTTTGCATAATAAAGTACTTGAAATGATGAAATTATTGAAAAGCTTTAAATGTGAGGACATTTTATAGTTAATATTTTGTTCAAATGACATCTCATCCCATATTGTTACAGATTTAAAAAGTTTTCCCAAATTTTATCCCTAATTGGGACAAACATTCTTGTTTTGTGTTGTCTAAAATAAAGGAGTACTAGAGGCATTGGTCTAGTTGAAATTCTTAGGACTAACTATTATTAGGACTAAAAATTGTTAAATCACCATTTGATACAAGTACGTTACGTCCCTTAGGGTTAATGCGTACAGTTAAATGAGAGGGAATGTCATACCAGTGTATGCTGATGCACATTGTGCACAATAGTATTCATGAACTAGAAGTGATTCGTAATGCACAGGAGAAATAGCTTTATACCTATTGAATGAACTGATTTGAGCTTTGTAATGATTTTTGTGATTTGAGTAAAAACCAGGCATGGCCAAAAGCCATTTTACAAGAAGATATTGAATATAAAATCAAACATGATATGCACTGTCAAACATGGTAATAAGGGAAAATTTTGAGCATTTTTCACTGATAACTTCTTACCATGAGACATTTAATAAACAAGCTTGAGCTCATTTAAATGGTCTTTCTGAGGGCTATCATATAGCATCTCCGAAAACTTCCATGTGATAGTCGTAAAGTGCCAGACGCAAAGGAAGAGCATCTGAATTACCTCTGAGAAAGTGGTAATTCGGAAAACTTGAAATATATCTAGCTTAATTTTAGAACATTTGAAGCCTACAGAGTGTACTCATCTATTACTAACAGTATTCTGAAGTCCTCTTCCTATGTAGATGATATAGATGTAGAATAAATGACATTTTCTATGATTTGTACTTGTTTTTACTTTATTGATATGATATTGCCATATCATACATTGCTGAATTATTGATGTGATATTACACTATCCATGGACATGCCATTGAGCATGGACAACGATCTTGTTCACTGCAAGCTTCATATCAGCAGCCATAAAGTATTTCTTCTGTATCTATAAGCTTACAGAACAGCTTGTAATTTCACACCATTTTAATTGGGTCAAGTGAATTCACTATAACAAAAAAAAAAAAATCATAAAAAACACACCTGAAACAGAGAGGAATATTTTAGTGACAACCATCATATTTTTTTAATAAATAAATCATAGTTTAGGTTAATTACTTCTTATTCCATGTTGCCCGGTGCACAATTCTATCTATGACATTCTATGCGCAATTTTTTGATGACCGATGTTGCATTAATTTTTCGTTAAGTGAAATTTTTTAGCAGAGCAAGGTAAATGTAATACTACTTTGTTTTTAATTGATTTTTTCTTTAACTGGAGCCTTTGCTAACCAAGGTTCTCCTGTAAATGCGTTTTTAGGGGTGTCCCTTATCACCCCAGCTTGCGGAAATGGCTGCATTTATTTATTGAGCCACGAAAATTCTGCCAATCTTGTTTTCAAGCCAACACCTGTGTGCAACTTTTTTGCAAGGAAAATTTTTTAATAGGGCAAATATTTTTTGCTACAAACTTTGACAGTGGTACTTTTCCAAAATCTCACTTTTCACACTTTTTTCAGGGATTATTTGGAGGTAGTAAATGAATGATTTCTAAACTTGCCTTGTTTAAATTTAAATTAGTTTAGCTGCTACAACATTTCTACAAAATGACGGAGTACTGTCCCAATTTACCCTGCCCATCCCTTAAAATACCCTGTTTGATGGATATTAAGTGGAAAAGTCACTGCGATTAATGTTTAAATTTCATTGAACAAGTATCAAAAGGTGCTGTAGCTAAATAAGCCAGTTCTTAAACTGATGAACATAAATATTTCTAATACAGGGTAAAAAGATCTTGAAATTGTTGTTTGATTAACATTGCAGCCAAAATATGACAAATTACTCTTTTATTCAAGCTTTATGGTGAATTTGATAGACTTGAGGATTGCAATTAAAGTTGATATGAGTTAGATTGTTAAAAAAGTTGATATGAGTGAGATTGTTGGAATGTTGTCATTGATGTATCAATTAGGTGGAATATTGGCTTTAAATCAAATGGATAATTAGTCACCTAAGCAACCTTGTGACTGCACAGGTAAATATTTACATAGGTACATAGGCAGAACCCAGAGACCTATGCCCAAACAACTTGTTGGAAAAACTTGCCTGCAAATATTGAAAATTGATTCAAAACTAAGAATTCAAGAAGAGATTTAGAAAGCTACGGTCCCAACAAATAATGAAGGTTACTGTCTTAGCCATTTACATCCTTGAACAAAGAATTAAGGAACATTTCAATGATTTAAAATGGTTTAGTCTTAAAAAATTCTTTACACCAAATGAATCCTGAACATATGAATAATCCTTATTAATTTTGGTCATGACTTACAAAATATCAAGGCATCAAATGAAGTTGTAAAGTTTATAATAGCTTTCAGATGAAAATACAGAGGTAACTTTAGTAAATTACCATGTTGACTCCAATTGCTTCATCTTGTACTATTATTTTTTTTTTGTATTATTGTGAAATACACAAATTGAGGATTTATATTGATATTTAATTTGTCCTAAGCATTTTACTATTGGAATAATTTGTATAATGTGCTAATAAATCCAAACTACTGCGCTAAAATCTATTTTAAAAAAGTGTTGAAATAATTTAAATGGGATACATATGTTTCACTACGTCCTGGAAAAATAAACCTTGTGGTAGGTACTTATATGTACCGCTTTGGAGTCAATGTGTTAAATAAATATTCCTCTCTAAGTAAACAATAAATGAAAAGTAAATCTATGGAAATATATAAAATTTAGTTACAAGATAAATTATCATCTCCAAATTAAATAGTAAAATATAGTTTCTTTCAAACTCTGTAGTTCTATCTGTGTTTTTCCTATCAATGTGATACAGTTGCTTTCATGCACTCAGGATAGATTCACTTACCCCCTCTTTCTCTTCTGTCTTACTCGACTATGAATAGTAACTTGGGATAGAATTAACCCTTTTAATTCTTGCATTGGTAAATTTGAATCAAATCATTTTTACTTGCCTCATCATCTTTTACTTAGATTGGAATATCAATTCTGTTTTGTTCTATATGCTTGTTAAAGTTTGTGTGATGATTTGACTGAAGCCTGGCATTGAAATTTAGTGGAGTTATATAATTTGATATCTTATACCTACTGTTTGTAATACGTACTTTTTGAAATAATAGCTGGACTTGAAACCATATTTATAGTACAGGAAACACAAAGTATTGTAAATTTGTGAGTGGCAGATTAGATCAGTAATAATAATTTGATTTTTAAATTGGTGTAAATAAACTTGGACAAAGTTTTTCCAAAGTTTAGACTTAGTGGAAAGTTTATATAAAATTTACTGCTGTTTGGATAAATCTCATGAAAATTTGGAATCCTCTTGGGCAAATCTTGGCCAAATAATATGCAAATTTTTGACAAATCTTCCACTAATTGTTAGTTAGAAGAACAAATCGGCCAAATATTGGTTTGTTGACTTGACTTAAAAGGTTTTGACATTTTTGTATTCAAGACAGAATCATACTCATTGCAAACTAAATTTAATTGAGTTCCAGTTGCATTTCTTTAATCATTCAGTTTCATTTGCGTATCTTGTCCTCCACAGATCTTCAATGCAACAAGCAAATAATTAAGTGCTTAAGCTAACTTGTGCCAGTTGAATTCTGTTGCAATTATTGAAATTATCATCTAGGGTTTGAGCCTCTATCCCATTTCTATACATTCCCTCCAGTGTTATTACCTTTGCCACATAACTTGAGAGACTTAAAACATCAACTGCTGTAAACAATGATTACCACATGTGGAAATGGCTGCCATTACCAAAGAATGCTGTATTGTGTTGCACCAACTCTCTGATGCTGCTGCAGTCAGGAGGGACAGATGTCCTGAGCAGAGCCTGGCAAAGTCAAGTGGTTCTCCTGGTTCTGGCAAAGTCAAGTCTGAAAGTTAGTCAATTTTAAATCACCTTCTCTTGACTTATCACTATGCAAAATTGGATTTTCAATTGTTCTGTTTAATTTCAGCTCATCTTATTGTTATGACATTTGTTGTAGTTTATGTGATGTTACTCAATAAGATTTAATCTTATTTTGCCGGAATGTATATTTAATAGATTTCCTTCACCACATATCTGAGGGAATCTCAGCTGTTTTGCCTAAAGCTCAGAAGATCTGTTAATTTTGGATTTTGTTACTCATAAATGTAAATTGTGCATGTATTTTCTGATGATTTCCCACCTCTAAAAATAAATAGAAATACTTCTGATTTCTCTCAGGTAAGGATAAATCTTGTATCAAATCATCTAATTAACTTTGAATATCCATTTATATGTTTATCTCAGAAATTCATTTCAGTGTGAAAAAAGTGCGATTACATTGCTACAATAAATCTTACTATCAGGAGCAAAACAAAAGCTCTATCAATCTGTTTTCAGACTTAAAAATCTATGTTTCTAACTTTGCACACAGAATAGTTGGCAGAATGGTTTAATCCATGCTAAAATTTGCAAAGGTAAATTGATGGCTTTAGTTAGGGCTGATAAATTTAGCTCATTCATTTGCTAATACAAATTATTTTGTTGAGTCAATTTGTATTGTTATTAGTAACAATTCTCAATATTTGTTGATACAAATAAACATATTTTAATTTGAGTAAGATTTGAAAGACAATGTTTAATCTGGGTGTTATAAATAAACAATATAGTTAAGCCTCCACAGCTACCAACCAAGAGGGCATCAGCTCCTCCATGTCCCTTGAAGGTGGCAGTTGTTCAGGGCTGCGTTAAAACCAATGTGAAAGACGTCACAACTCGCTTGTTGATGCCTGAATGTCATTCAGGTATCAGCAATCAGTAGCTATATGCATGTATCAGTAGCCATATGTGAAGTGACAAATCAAACTAATTAACTCTGAACTTGAAAAATTAAAAGCCAAAGTTGCTAAAAGCTAGCAAAAACTGTCTCAAGACATCACCAACATACAACGTCATTGCAAGATCCTTGTTGTGTGCTGTTGTTGTTTGCTTCGCGAAGCCCACAACCTACTCATTTTGAAGTACGAACTGCTTTTTATTAGGTAATTGATTATATTGAGCGGATTAATCAAGAAGATTGTTTGGAATTGTCATGTTAAGCAGCAGATTTAAGTTCTTGGCCATGAGGCAGCATGGCCCAGTGGGTACGTTTGGAGTACCAAGATTGGAGCACTGAGTTGTGGGTTTGATCAAATTTACATGCGATAGTTCTGTTCAAGCTTGGCAAGGAGGTCAGGTGTTCAAAATCCTAAACTGTACTAAACTGCACATTACTGTACTAATACTATTACTAATGCTTATAATTATCACATACAATACTACATTATACTAAACAATATTATGATTTGCTGCACTATATTAAACTAAACTTTTTTGAATAAATGAATCTGTTTATATCTGCTACAATTTCCGGACTTGCATATGGGTGGCTCGGAATGTCTTCAATTTAAGCAGTGTGTTTGTTGAAGCTTGCATGATGATGACGGGCATTGGCATTTGGTAAGGTCACAAAGTTCAAGTTGCGCTGCCTTCATCCTGACATTAAGTAAATAAAATCTGCCACAATTTACTTTTGTTTTTTATGTTTGCAAGATTTTGCCCAAATCAGTAGCATTAGTATTTCAAATTCTGATATGGCTAAAAAATGTGATGACTTTAAAATGACTCCTTCCTCTTCGCCTGCTTCTGTTGATCCACATTTTTCAGTAGGTAACTAGTAAGTTTTGCATTCAAAAACTTTAAATTTAATGCCTGACAGTCTGAGGGACACTATAGGGATCTTGTTTCAGATCACTATTGATTTTAAGGTAACGGAATAATTAATTACACCTCTTGAGCACGTCATGATTAGCATCCTGATTGTTACCGTTAGCACCGATTATGGAAGTGCAATAACCAGTTGATAACAGACCCCCGACTGGTCAAGCCATCACAACCTTGACCTTTTCACGGAAATCACAAAAAGTGACCATATATGTTCACTTCAAATCTCCTTTCATAAACAAAACAAAAACCATGGCGTTTGAATGGTTTTTGAGTCTTCATTAGCTTTATTAGCAGGCCTCTGTCAATCACGAATTATCTGACCATTGCCCCATACACAGCATTACACAATGCCATGCCCAAAAATTAAAATATGAGCATTTAGATGAAATTTTTGTTATGGACACTAAAAAATATGCTCTTTCTGCATTTTTTTAACAGATTGAAGTCACTATATGTCTTCAATTAATTAAAATTGCTTGATGAAATTTAATTAAATTGAAATAAGATCTGAAGTCATTACCTTAAAATAGTAGAATTTTATTCATATTACTTTTTCAGTGTAACTACAATATTTGTCAGATTTTTCAAATGCAAATCACTCCTTCAATATGCCAAATTTTGAAAAATTCCTATAACTGTTCATGATTTTTTGTAGTTGTATAAGAAATTTGAATTTCCGTATAATTTTATGCATGGCTGCATAAGGCTTAAGTTTGCATTCATGCTCAATCTAGAACTGTTGAACAATTGATCAACACCATGTGGATCTGCCACCTGTTTTGACTTATGATCAATAGTTATTACCTACAGCGGACAGTAGCCCAGCAATATCGTTGCAAGTGCATAGGTACGTGCCAATCATTGGGTGTTGGCAAATTGGAAGCATGCACTTTAGTACTGTAGCAGGGGAGTTGTGTTGCTTCTGTAGCCCAACCTTTAGGATTTCATTCTTGTTGGTTTACTTTCTTGTGTACTGTGTTTTCTCTTTATGTAAATTTTAATGGACTTCTTTTTCTCTCTTGTCCAGAGACGTCAGTTATACAATCCAAGCAAATTCCCAAAGAACAGGAAGTAAAATTCTGGTGTAAAACTCAAATTTTTATCATGGATAACTGGACCAGCCTAGTAACCTAAGCTAGCACATCACTTAAAAGGGAGTAAGTGATTGTT
The DNA here is from genome assembly GCF_000764305.2 of Hyalella azteca. NCBI lineage: Eukaryota > Metazoa > Arthropoda > Malacostraca > Amphipoda > Hyalellidae > Hyalella > Hyalella azteca. The sequence goes on along the minus strand of NW_025938304.1, from coordinate 86,613 downwards.
CATTGCATGCGGTATTTCTTAATTCACTCATATGCAGCCACCTGAATGGCTGCGGCCGGTGCAATCCAGCGCTCCTCACTTGAGTAGGGGTGCAATTTGAATTTTTAAGGCCCTCCAGGAGTGGTAATTGTTAAGGATATGGTAGTTATTTTTTATGAAATGGCAGTTATTCCAGTACTGGCGCACGTAATGCACTCGTACAGGCTCTCCTGCTCCTTTTGGAGCAAGCGCGCTCCTATTTTGGCCACCACGCTCCTCAATTACATAGGGACATGTCATATAGAAGGCATTTAGAATGCCACGATGCGGTGAGGTCCCCATTGGGAATTTATTTGGGCAGTTTGCAGTTTCTGTTATTCTGTGGAACTTGTGTCTAAGTTTAGATTGGCTGCTAGATTTGTGTATTGTAAACCTTCTTCAGCCTTGATGTATGATTTTAGTGCGTCAGCCCTGTAACAAGTGTAGAGGATTTCTAAATATAGGACGTTTTTAAATATTCTATGCTAGTATGTGTATTTACTACCCTCCATGTTCATTCATCAAGGGCCAGTTGAGAACCTTTTATACATGCCATGATAAACCACTATGGCTTAACCAACCGGACAAATGATAAATAATAAATATCTGGGACCATAACGTAATGTGAAACTGAAAAATAATAACTCCTATTGATCAACGTAAAAATATAAGGCTATAGATAAACTTAGGATAATCACGCAGCTACGGTACCTAAATTAGACATCAGTTTTGGATAGATTTGGTCAAAAGACAAGTTCTCTGATCCCTAGGAAACAAGTCTAGAACATCATAGGAATTGGCAACAGGCTAACCCTGTTCTTTTCTTTATTGTCAATATTACTATTCAATACTACTATACTTGACTGGCAATTTTTTTAGAATACAGTTCATTATTAATTGCCTGATCTACTTCAAGATTTCATTTAATTTCCAGATGATATATAATGCTGGTTTCCATGTTACTTAACTGGTCATGGGATTCACAAAGAGATTATTAGAAAAAGTTTCACATTTGCTACTATATTTGGCCATGTTGTGAGCAAACATAGATTGAGCAAATTCTGCATAACTTTTAACTCTCTCTGCATAACTTTAACTCTCTCTGCATAACATTAACTCTCTCTGCATAGCTTTAACTCTCTCTGCATAGGTTTAAGTCTCTCTACATAAATTGACTCAATCTCTGCATAACTTGATCTATAACTTCATTAACTGAAATTTAGTGAACATGGGCAGATGCAACGTCCCATTGTTAAAGCAGTGGGCACATTTCTTACAGGTACAGAACAGATGAGGAAACTGTGAGGCGATAATGGGTAGCCCTGCAAATGAATAGTGTCTGAGCAAAGAAACAAAAAAAAAAGCGGAGACTAAATTTATGAAGATTCCAGAACATTTATAACAAGTTAGTTATAAATGTTAACATGTCAAATTGATCATAGTGATTAGACTACATGTCGAGGCAAGTTGTGAAACTTCATCAACCTTTGTTGACCATTGCTATGTCCAGGTGTGAAAGGTGGCCTCAGTGAGGTCACCTCAACACCTTCAGCAAGTCAACAACAACAATAACCCAAAACTTCTGAGGGAATTTCATATAGATAATGCAAATAATTTTTCTTTCATCAGTTAACTGCTTATTTTGATGCTGGATAATAGCTACTTTTTAGCTTAGCACAAAACAAATGGAGCTCTGACCACCATAAATTTATAAACGAAGAGCACCAGCACCTTTCCTGACACTTTTCTTCTATTACCTACTTAATTTTGTTCTAGTTTTGTTGGTGCTTTTGAGCTTTGCAAAAAATAAAGCATTTGAAATGGAACAGGATCAGAATCAAGAAAGAGGTGAGTGTCATGTTGTCAGTTCAGTGACAACCTTGATGTTTATTTTGAGAAATTTAATTAATTATTAATTTGTATCATTAATTAATATAGTTCTTTCTTGAGGGTCTCTGTTTCCATTAGTTGTCCAAATAACAATGTCACAGGAATAAATGAAGAGATGGGCATTTCCTTAGTAGTAATTGTTAATAGATAGTAATACAGGATAAGGTACCAATGAGGTTTTGTACAAGTAGCTACTAAGGTGGAGTTTACAACACTTCTTACAGGTATTTAAGTAAGTGCCGGAGTTGACAGGTTAGACGTAGTGGACACATCTGATGTTAGGCTGCGAATGGACTGCAGCTAAGAGGCTTGGCTTATGACTTCCAATGCCTGCCTCTGACTGACTGGTGGTCAGCTTGAAGAGCTTATATAGGTAGAGTCAGACCCATCACAATGACATCACAAAAGGTGACATAAGCGAGACTAATGACATCATGGGTGCTGATGCTCTGACATAAGTTTTCCTGCATCATAAGTCTCTAGCAGTGCAGACATGAAATTAATTTGCCATATTCTATATGTTAAATGATTTATTGAATGGAATTTTTATACTAGGAGAATACTATGGTGTATACTGATTATGATGTTCAGTTACATAATGACAAAAATATTAACACGTTGAGTTTGATATGACTCACCAGTGGGTTGTTGCTGATTTCCATCTGCTGCAAAATGACCCACGGGTGTGTTGTTTATAAAAACAAACAGGACATTTAATAGAACCACAAAATTTGGTATTACTGCCAATTTTAGGCTATCCTGTTGATACACTAATAAAATATAAAAGTGTAAATAATAGAAAATGTGTTTAAATAATTTATTTGATCACCAAAAAAAAAAGTTTATCATTTTAAATTGGCAGGTTCAATTGAAACCCAAACAAAATGGCACCAGCAGGAAGTTGACAGTTTTGGGAATCACATTCAACGTGTTAATACATGCAGAGTGTAATTTTTGAGAGAAATAATGGTACAAGTTTTGAATTAACTCATAAAGTCATCAATGACATCATTTTGGTGTAATGGCAAACATAATGACAAATTAGAAATTTACTAATTACCAGTTTAATTTTATTCCCTTGAACTTGTTCAAAATTTTATTCAATATTTTATGTATGATGTTGCTGGTGTAATGAGCTGGAAAATCATGCAGTAGCCAATAATGAATGAGATGAAAATGACTCTGAATAATAAATGAGATCATTTATTCAGAGTAAAGTTGTTGCCATTTAATCAACAAGTTGAAAACAGGTTTATCTTGCCTGCATCCACAGATATTAGACCTAGCAACATCTTGTAAATTAATTCATGATGAATTATTGACTAAATTTTAAGGCAAAATTTTGATGAAATTTCCTGTATTTCTATGAAAAAAACATGGAAGAGTATAACAGAACATTCTATTTGGTTGAAAGTTTATTGTCTGTACTTGAAATACCTTGTAACTTTAGCATTGCTTTCCAACTGTAAACTTGTATTTTATCCAAGAAAAAAAAAGCAACCATTACAGCCATTACAGCCACACACCAGTAAGGCTGTGTAATGCTGTGTAAGGCATTACACAGCCTTACTGGTGTGACTGTCATTCAACCTAAGTGCATTGCAGTTACTGAAAATAAACCTTTTCTATAAATGAAGCTATTTTTTAAGAAGTAGAGGACAAATGTTAGAATATCATTAATTATGATTATGTATGGGGCCGGAAGAAGTTAGTTGGCTATTCTCAATTCTGCCGTAAATTAGCTACCAATTAATTTTCTTCATTGAGCAGGTCAAATGACACCTTGGGGTGATAAATTTCCAGACCTCACCTCTCAAATTGCACCATTGACCATACATGTTGTGTTACCTCTCTCAGTAAGTTAACTTCTAAATGTTAAGTCTCTGCATGTCAGTATTGGCCTAACTCCATTTTAACCAGTAATCAGTTTGTTTCCTTCAATAAAATTGGTAATGGCAAAACATTTTGCAATTGTAATTTTTCTTTTAGTTGATTTTGGAAATATTTCAAAATATTTTCAAAATCAAATTTGGAAATTTGTTTTCAAATATTTTAAATTTATGAATATTTTAAAGATTTCTTAAATTTGCTTGTATCATTCCTGTGATCTATCATGTCTCTCTTGCATTTATATTAGTTTGTCTCAGAGTGTCAGGTTGAAATGCTGCAGCTAACAATAGTTACATTGTAACACATAAGCATTATAAAAAAGCTTATTGTAGCTGTAGTTGACATCATTTGTTGGACAATTTCAAGTTAATCAGAAATGGTAAAATTTTGCAGACAAATCTTCAAAGCATGATTTTCTCCTCTTCGCATATTTTTGAAGTTTTTTGGGGCCTAATGACTTTAGTCTATAAATGAGTTAGCATTTTATTAATTTGTGTTCATGGCCCTTGTATTTTGGCTTAATTTTATGTCTGATTACCTATAAATAACTATTATTCAACTGGTAGTTCATGATTGGATTGTTCTTCATACATCAACTGATGCAGCTTTTTTTTACAATCACAGCAACTGTATTCTATTTTAATTTTTTTTAAAGCCTGACAATAATGTTTTTTATCTTTGTTTTTTCACTTTCTTTCATTTTAAAGCCTCCAATGTTTTTTCTTTGAACTTTTATCGTTTGATTACCATTTGTATTTGAATACCAGGTTACTAAAGATGAGATAGCGAAGAAGTATTGTATTGCACAAAACTGCATCACCCTGGAGCAGAAGCCTGGCGAGAAGACTGCCTCTGCCATCATTGTTCCCTCCAGCTGGCATGAAAGTGATGTGTGAGTTGAAGAAGCCTAATAAACATATTGTGTAATTTTGATGTTGTTGTGAGCAACTACAGCAACTCCCAACTTGCCTCTCTGTCCTGCTAAAACATTGGTATCATATTCTGGTTTGCTGGCAAAGGTATGACCTCGAAGTATTTATTCTACATTGAATGCTGAAATATACCTAAGTTTTCTACATTAACTTTTCTGGTGGCATCACTAGTTATTGATCTAGCCCGGGTTAAAAATAATGTCTTCTTAAATTCTATCAAAATTCTTAGCACCAATAATAAGGTTTGAGAAGTTTGTTGCACTATGAGAAGTTTTTCTGCATTTGTGTAGGGAAGACTTTAGATTGGGCTTGCACCAGGAGTGGTTTTCTTGGAAAGTGGAGAAACAGCAAGTGGCCGGCTTGATGTTTCAGAGGGTGCATTTGTTCTGATGTGATGGCTGCAATATCCGCTCCAACTTGCTGTTATTTTCAGTAAAGTTCCAAATGCATGGATGTTAAGGGTACCAAAATTATATTAATGTGTGTTTTGTCACTTTTTGGTTTAGTCTACCTTTAAAGTCCTTTAGAATAGAATAGAATAGAAGTGTCGGCGTTGAAGACATAGGCCCATGGCCTGTTGCCGATTCTTGAACTTTTCGTGACTTTAAACACAAATTTAGCAAGCTATACAGGATAATGACGTAACTATGATACAATATTACCATGAAAATGTTCTTCTTTTAAATAAAACAAGTTTCAACTTCATAACGTTCTTAGTTTTTTATTTATTAACAAATTAAAAGGGTTACTTAATTCTGAAACACCCTGTACTTGTTTTTCAGAATTTTGAGTGATTATGATGCAGTGTTCTTTGGGAAGCAGAGAGCATTTGTAAGGCAATCTTATGACACGGACACATCCCGACCCTCCTCAAAAGACTACAAGCTTCATAAGCTTTCCAATGAAGAGTTTGACTTGAGCCCTGCACGCAGTGGGCAGCCTACACTTCATGTCCTCCATGATGACGTCTTGCTTCATATTATGAAATATTTGAGTGTTGCTGAAAAACTGACTCTTGAAGCAGGTAAGTTGTGTGAATGGAACAGCTGATCAGCACCGGCTGTTTCTCAGTAGCCATTCTAATCAATCCATTTATCATTATCCTGGGAGTTACTTAAAATTGCTATTAAGGGAAGACTTTCATATCACACATTATTATAGAATATGTAAATTTGACTAAACAATGACAAAGAGAATGAAGAGCAAAATATTTTAAATGCTACTGTCAGATGTCAGAATTTATAATTATTTTCTCTGTTGATTTTTTACGATGCTGGCATATCTCTTTACACTCCTACAATCTATTGAACGTAAATGGGAATATCATGGTAGTCACCTGCTTATTGTCAGGCTCAAGTTTCCTCTAGACATCTTGCAGCTAAATAGGAAAATCAAATTATTATGTAATGGTCAGTGTTCGCCATTTTAATGATCATAATAAGCTATAACAATCTCGCAGTGTGTCGACGCTTTCAATCGCTGGTTTACAGCGTGCTGGGCCAGCAAAGCGTCATCGACTTCACTGGCAGCTGCGTCTGGGGAAGTGCTCACTCCAACCTCTCCAAATATCGGAGGTGGGCTTTGGCCGGCTGTCCTTACATGGAAGTAATTGTGCTGTGGGAAGTGATTGTACTGGGCAATGAATGTGTTGTGGCATGCCTGCCACTACATGGAAGTGATTGTCCTGTGGAAAGTAATTGTACTGGGAAGTGGTTGTGTTGTGGCATGACTGCCACTACATGGAAGTGATTGTCCTGTGGGAAGTAATTGTACTGGGAAGTGATTGTGTTGTGGCATGACTGCCACTACATGGAAGTGATTGTGTTGTGGCATGACGGCTACCGCAGAGAACGGATCGTGTTGTGGCAAGACGTGCCACTACAGGGAAGGGATATCTTTGCTGGTCGCCCCACCACAGAGCTTGCGATGTATGACTGTTGGTCTAAGTTGTTGGTTTGTCGTCACATATGCAGGATTACTAACATTTCTTTATCTCTGTCGTGCGGGCGGCCGACGCCCTTGTGAGCGGCCTACTGTACGAGAGTCTTGGTTCCTGTATCTGTTCACCTGTCCCGTCATATATTTTTTTGTGTCTTTGATATTCTAACTCTGCTAACCATTTGGGTTTATGAACGATTTGTGAAATTTGCGATGAAACCTGCTTTATTTTCAACTTCTTCGGTGAAATAGCTTGATAACTGAAACGATTTTAAACATTCTACTACTACTTTTTCAAGAACTGCATTCATTTATTGATGTTCATGATCTTGTTTATTCCTTGATATTTTTTCGTCTCTTATAAGTAACGCAAGGTTTGGACTCGAGTTTACTTGCAGTAGGCTACTCCATACACTTTCTCCCATATGTTTGCTTCACACTTATCTTGCATTTCAGCAACACTTTTGTTGCATTCATTATAATTGCTAGTGAGTGTTGCCAACCACGTTTGCTCTGCTTTCCAGCAAGTCGCCGGTCCAGCTCACGCAAGGCCTCAAGTTCTGCACCTACAAGATGCTCATCATGAACGCTAACCACCTCACAACTCTTAGACTCGAAGAGTATCGCTGCATCTTTGATGTCAACGTATTTGCTGCCATAGGTAAGCAGTTAAATTTGTCCCTGCTTCTTCCAAATCAGACCCTTCAGCTCTAATATTTACTTACAAATTTCAGTTGCAAAGCCATCAGTGATATTCAAATTCATTTTCACTGCAATTCGTGTTAAAATTCATGTTTTGATTGCAATTCATGGTGCTCCATTCGATTCTTTTATTCATTTTGTTTATGAGTGATTCGAAATAAAGACAGGTTAAAGTTTCAAACAGTCCATTGGAGTTTGTAAACGACTGCTGAGCCTCTCCGAATAACTGCAAATGACGACAATATTCAATTTTAGGTCAACTTGCTGTGAACCTGGAAGATTTATGCCTGCTGTTCTCGTCAAAGAGGAATCACTACACCTCCATGAAGACCATCTTCTCGCGCTGCTCAAAACTCAGGATTTTCGGTCTAGAAGTGAGGCTCGGATGACTGAGTTGTCAAACATTCATTTTCAAGTTAGAAGAAGCATTAAACATTGAAATTTTGGTGGAAATAAGTACCGTACATTATATTAGTAACTAGGATACAACAGTAAAATTTTGGACCAAAAATTACTCGGAAGATTCTTTCAGAGTTCGGACAAATCCGGTAGTCAGAAAATAGATAGGTGGAGTCCAATCTGCAGAGATAAGGGGTTCAGCTATCGCCGGTCGGTTGTTGTCGGGCCACAGCATGATAACGATGCTGGTGTGTATCTTCAGCACAATGCGAGTGACGGTCTGGTTGTGAGCTTGTCTTGCGTGGTTCACCTGGCCTCCAGTTTGAAGGTAGCTAACGAGACAGCGGCTCGGTGTCTTGATTGTTAGTCCAATTTGTCCGATGTTGTCCAAGACATGAAGAAGTCTACAACCTCCTTTGAAGCAAAATTTATAGACTACACCGGCCTCCCGGATAACGCCCGCGTTTTTGCAGGGGCCTTTGTTGCGTTTAGTTTGGAGTTTGACATTGTTGTCAAGAATGTCACAAAGCCTGTTGAATTCATCGACGATTTTGAGATGAACTTGCTTGTTAATAATGCTTTGAGACCGGGTATAGTAGTGAGCTTGTCTCTGGTAGGAGAAACGGCAGTTCAATGTCGCAGTTGTCACTCCAATAACTCCAATGTAATCCATAACGTGAAGAAGTCAACAACCTTCTCTGAAGTAAAATTTATAGAATGCACCTGCCTCTTGGAGAACTCTCGCTTTTTTGCAGGAGCCGTTGTTCGGTATAGTCCGGGGTTTGACTTTGTTGCCAAGAGTGTCACGGAGCCAGTGGAATTCATCGACGATCTTGAGATGATGCTGCTCGCTTGTAATACTTTGAGACCTGGTCTGGTTTAGAGCTTGTCTCGGTGGTAGGAGAAATGGCTGTTCAATTTCGTAGTTGTTACTGCAATCACCCGAATGCAATCCAAATAATGAAGAAGTCTACAACCTTCTTTGGGGCAAAATTTACAGATTACACCAGTCTCTCGCAGAACTCCCACTTCTTTGCAATGGCCATTGCTCAGCATAGTCAGTATGGCCATTGCTCAGTATAGTCAACACTCCATACCTTGGTCCTTTCCTGTTCATAAATCGAGGCAAAACTCTTGCCAATTTTCCCTGTGGCATTTTATTTGCGTTCCCTCTAATACGTCTTTCGTATTCAATCCTTCAACGATTTGCTCAGTTTTTATAAAGTCTTTGTTGATCTGCTTTTGAAAAAACCTTACATTTTGGAAGTGCTTTTCTTAAAAGGATCTGCTGACAGTTTTGGGCTTCCGCTGAGGACAGTTCTGTTTATTTTATGCTATGAACTTTGCACAATTTTATGGATGAAAATGGTTCTATTTGCTGAAAAAATTTGCATGTTCAATTTGAAGAATAAGAAAAATTTGCTTACGACTTTCAATTAATGATTGAATATTTTTTCAGGGCTTTTTCAACACGTCAGGTTCGAACGAATTGTTGCGAGACTTGAGGCAATGCAAATACCTGGAGGTGTTGCGGCTGGGCATGATAACGCATCTTGACTTCGCTCTTCTACGGAAGTTGAAAGCTCCTCTGAGAGAGCTTTCAATACGCAACGTTACAACGTTATCAAACTTCAGATCAAACGATGGCTTTCCGGGCTTTGCGGGCTTCCCTTTCAACTCTACCCTCACGACGTTCCGCTTGTTCATCTTCTTGCACTCCTTGCACCCAGAGTTGTAAGAGTCAAATGCCAGTATACAGGTTACAGTAGACAGCGACCAAAGAAATGCAGGTTACAGGGAAGACAGGTTAGAGTAAAAACAGTTAAGAGGGAAAATAGGTTAGAGGAACTAAAATGTTAAAGGAACGTAACTAGCGGTCGGCTTGGATCAAATTTCAATTGTCGGTGCTCCTCATGAGCGACTCGGATGATGATCAAGCTCACTGTTTACACTGAATATATTACATTATGGGTTGAATAATTAGAGCAAGTTTGATCTGAATGGAAGTTCTATCTTCAATTAAACGGTTGTTAAATATTTTTAAATGCATCATTTCTAAACCGACTTGAAAATACTTTTAGGATATATTAGTTCATGTTTCTAATTTGTCTCTTGCCTTGAAGTTGAGTAAAGTCGAATCAAGCATTTAATTCTCGCGGGTAAACTAACACGAAAATTATTTGAATGACCTTTCGTACAATTCTCATTTGTCTGTGTTGTGTGTGAGTAATATTACTTGTTTAATTTCTTGCATTAAGTCCATTAATTTTACATTTGGTGTTTGCTGTGCTTGGCGTGCAGGGGAGATTGGCTGCAGGATTGGCTCCCCTCCATGGCATGCAAGTGTCCAGCGCTCACCCAACTCCAGCTTGATTGCCACGGTTTTGCAGAGCCTCCCAATTTCAAGACATTCAATAACTTGAAGGTAGAAAAATGTTGCAAGCTTTCGATAATTCATCTTTAGAGACTCTGGACAAGACTACTATATTGTACGTGTGTACATAGATTTCTTTGATTACTCGCAATCCTGAATCCTTATCAAATATTCCTGTGATGTAACTGTTGGTTTATTCTTTTGATGTTTCATTTGGTGGCAAAATGGCTTTTTGTTGTCGCAGGTGCTACATTGTATGATTAATGGAAGGGATGAAATTGAGGTTCTTCTCAGAAGCGCTCTGCCTGACGTCGAGGACCTCTACATCGACTTTTACCCAGGAGAAGTTCATGACGTGAGTTGCGAGTCTAAATTGCAAATAAAGCAAGTTAAGGAACTTCAGTTGGAAACCTTGTTGATATTTTCTATTAACTAATAACTATATTTACTGTCGTTGAAGATTTCAGAGTTCTCAACTTCATGGTTTGCCACTCAGATTTTTTTCACATATTCACCTGTTCTAACTTTGATTTTCGGTTTTTATGTGATATATGAAGAAATCTTTCTTATTTAAACCATTAGTTTCCAAGGTTTAGAGGCAGAGGGCTGCTAGCTGCTCAACATCTCTATTATAATTCTAAAAGCTGGCATACAGTTTCTCCGGAACGGAAAATTTCAGGGATGAACCTGACCTTATTTTAGGGAATCTTAATCCTAATAATTTAGCATATCTTCGCTCGAGGACGTGTGAATAAGTCTTGAAAATATCTTAGAATGCAAGTTAGTTTCCTTATGATTTCGGAATGATACAGTGTTCATTGGACATATCAACTATCTTTGGATAGCATGAACTATCAATTTCTATTACAGTAATCCCTCATTTTTAGGCCTGTTTTAATAGATTGGAAATAAAAAATGTATATGACTCCCATTGGAATATTTTAGATGCCCATCTAAACATTACGCTCACGACATAGTCTCGAATAATTAGTGTGGCTACGAGTTGATTCTTTTCCATTTGTATCTTCTGAAAATAGTTATTTTTCTCCTTAGATGAACGCTGCAAATGAAGTGCTCTTATTAACGTAAGTTATTCAAGAGCCTAATATACGGTATTCACGTTGTTTAATCAGAGTTATTTCTCATTCAGTTTTACGTTGCGTTACGGTTGCAGATATTCATTATTTATCATATGTCAGTTTGGTTAAGCCGGAGTGGTTCATTGTGACACGTTTGAGAAGGTTCTCGACTGGCCAATGACGATTGAAACAGGAGGATAAAAATGACACATGGAAGTATCTCAACCGTAACGCAACGTAGAGACTAACGACGTAGAGACGTAACTAATAACTCGTAGAGATGGAAGAGTAATAACTCTTCTTCTAACTGTAGGTGGGGGGGGGGGGTGATTACCCGTTAGGGTTTTGAATGGTATACGCGGATGGTCGGTGCTCGTTTTTTTATATTAAATATTTATATTTATTTATATTTTTTATCGTCTTAATAAGTCACGTCTTTAATGTACGTCACTCTCGGTAAAATTCGTCAGTCTGTCAGCGTGATGGTGTCTTTGACGGTGTGTATTGTTTTGGGACCAGCTACCCTCAGCCAGCTACACTGGCTTTCGCGGTACGCCGCGCTACTTAAATACGCCCCGCAAGCTGCCACGAAGCGTCGCTTGGTATTCTACCCTAAGTTTTTCTCCCTCATAGAGAGGAGCAACCACGTTGCTCTTTATATTTTTCACAACTTTACATAAGCTAAGTTCAATATTATGACATAAAATAAAGTGAGAATTACCTACGTTTCATTCTTAGTTATTCGTAATTTCTGTTATTCAGCTCACCGTAGACTTTTCACTTGCACCGACGTCGGTGAAGTCCCTAACGCTGCCTTCCGTCGCTCTGGACGATGACTCTTACAAGAACCTCCTGCGGATGCCAAAGCTGCAGCGAGTCTTCGTCAAAAACGAGAAATTCTCACTGGCTCAGCTGAAACAGTGAGTCCATCTCTGATCCTTGCATATTTATGTGAACTCGAGTGCCGTAGTGGTTACTGGTTAGTTTGTTAGCGGACACGTTTTTTGTTGTTCAGTCATATGAGATGGGTGATTGATAGACATTTCCTTCCCACGCACACACACAGAATTATAAAACGTTGATCTTCAAATTGAAATTCTTGAAGAATAAATTGAAATTGACCAAGCGATGAAAGGATTTTATCATGTGTATATATTTCGTAAAAAAATTTGTAACATACATGTTTCCAGAATACTCCATAGCTGTTACTTGAAATGTAAATTCTAGATTTTCAGATTTATTCGTGTCTAAAGTGATAGGGAATTTAGCATTAACCATGGTTTGACTCTTGTTTTTGATTGCCTTCGAATACCGTTTATTATCACTCGTTCTCCAAAGTTTTGTCTAACGGCTTCGGATGAGTACGATCTCTCATTCAGCTACTCTAAGCATTTGTTAAATGGGCATTAAATACACATTTGTGGTGTTCTAATACAATTAGACGTTATGAATCGGAGCACATGATGCAAAACTAATGAATTCAGACAAATGGATTGATATTCATAGTGAGGGCTTGGAATAGTCAGAGCAGCTATAGCCGAACCTAACCTAGCCAGTACCCGCCGTGCCGCTACCGTAGACCAGCTCCCTAATGCGTGTCGCCCTGCAGACTCGTGGCCCACGTTCAGCTGGTCGAGATCGGCGCCGCGATGGTGTTCGTGGATCTCGCCACGGCACAGGAGCTCACTGAGCTGCGCAGGAAGGCGCTGGCCGAGGGCAGGTACAGGTTCCCTTCACTGTACCTCGACCACGACGAGCCCCTCGTGCTTCATGTCAACTACACTCACCATGCGGCCTTTGCAAATCCTCTCATCAAAATCAAAGGTTTGCTCTCACGCGTTTCTCTGTTACTGGAGCATATCAAGTGAACTATCTCGACTTTCTTTGGATAAGTCATGATCAATTGATATTTGATGCGGTCTGTTTAAGAGATACGTTCATTGCAGTTGATCTAATATGTTCTTCACTGAACAACGAATTTTCTTCGGCATCCCTTTGTTTAAAATTGTTTTTAGTGCAGACTAGCTCCTTTGTGCTGAATTTCTTTGGTTCATCGAAGCGTGCATTCCACTTTACTTTGCTGCCTTTTAAGCTTATAATTTATTACAAAGCTTGAATCGCAATAAAGAATTAACACCACAACTGAATGGCCCTGAATTTGTTGTATCGTTCTGATGTGCATTAACGTATTTTTGTTTCAGACCACAAGCTGGACAAGTACATCTACGAGCGCGTCGGGTCGTGTCGCTTGGACAACGAGTGGCTGTTCTACGGCCACGATTTTCTCCAGAACATGCATGAGCTCCTGCGCGACTCTCAAATCTTATATGGACATCTACGTTGACCACAGCGATGATTTTGACGACTACACCTCCAGCTCCAACCACGACGAATATGGTGGAGACGACGCCTAGCTTTATGATGATCAACTCGACGAAGACATGTGTACGTTCATGGTCCTTAGAACTTTAGCTTTTGTAAGAAATTCAGTTTCAAATTTATAGTTGTCAGATGTTTTCAAGTTGGTACGTTCCAAATAATATTTAAGTTAAGAAATTTCGAGGCCATGACTACATATTCAAATAAGGAGAATTTCAGTTGGAAATAGGGAGAAATTTTGTTATATGCTTTATTTCAAAACCGCCTTGCAGTATAATATGTCGCTGAATGAACGATTTATGTAATTCAAGACTCGTTCGATTTATAACAGTTGAAAATTGAAAAAAACGCAGAAAGAGCCTTTCCTAAAGGTTCCTGATAGCGAGATACAGCCCTTAACTAACTGGTCTGTTGTTATATGCGAAGTCTTTTTTTGTAGTTTCTTTCTCCTGAGTTTTAATCACAAATGTGAACAGGGAATGTTGATGTCACTTTAAACAAAAGGCTGTTTCTTTAAGAGATTTTATGATGCATCGAAAAATAGCCATCGATGACAACGTTAAAAGTTCTTTTTCATTTCTAATAAGCTCTAGCAATGTGCTTTTTGTTTCAATAAATATGAGTTAATCCATGACAGGAACTAAACTGTTACTTACTAATAACGTCATTCGTGGTCTGGGTTATCTTTAGATTTCATTCCGAGATTGATAAGGCTTTGTATATATTATATAATGCATTTTCCAGGTTTGTTTAGCATGCAAGTTTGTGTTTTTGAAGGGCCCCTCCATACTGCGGGGTCGCGACGTTACTAAGTGTTGAGCATAAGTCCTTGTTCTCAGCAACAAATGTCGAGTTTTCCTTCATCTTTTCCTGGTATGGAGACTTTATTATCGAGCAAACATTGTGATCTCCACATTCTTTCTGTAGCATCGCGGAACATGTGCATCGGAACATTTTCTTACCTTTAGTAGTTGCGCATTCATTATTGTTTACATTTATTCAATAAACATGACGGATTTAAAATTTTGTTTGACCTCACCTCATGGCGGACTGTGGCGGCTCTAGCGGGAATAATTCTCGATTAGTCGGGGCTCAGCGGTTGGCTCGGCTGAGTGAGATTGCTGTTGTGCTTCATGAAGTCTCAAGGGTGGAATTCATGTATGAAGTGTCTCATGTTAATCAAAATTTATGACACTTGAAAATCGGAATCGCTCATAAGAAAGAAGGAACCACTTTGATGAATTGAGAAGATCGAGCGGATTGAATAATACGAGTTTTTGGGGACCATCTTGTTAAGCAGCTGATTCGCGTTCTTGGCCATGCGGTTAGTTGGCCTACATGTTACAGTTCAGAGAACCGAAATTGGAGCAGTGAGCTGTGGGTTCGATCCCAGCTACCTGCTTTAGTTCTGGTCAAACACAGCGAGGTGCACGGTAGGGTGGTCAAGCATGGTAAAGTTGGAACAGTGAGTTGCGTGTTCGAGACCCGTAATAAGCTGTAAATATTCTGCAATTTTCGGAATTGTCGACAGGTTCAACGGACTAATCAACACTGACACCGCTATGCTATACTAAACAAACAGCGTCCAAATGCTACAACGCATTTCAATAACATTTTAACACAGCCAGCGAAGACGTAGAATTTCAACAAGTTCACTAACGAAGTGACAGTGGAATAATTGAGCACGGTAATAATTAAAGATTATCAAGCATTATATTTTTTTCATTTAAATTTATAACCATCAAAATTTTATATGACTGAGAAAATAAAAATTTCCGCTTTACTTCTAGCCCGTAGCAGAGGCTACTGTTGACTGGCAAGCAGTGCCCGACTTGAGCTCAAGGTTTCACAAACGATTAAACAACAAACTATGATTTAGTTTACAATATGATTAATTACGGGTCATATGTTTCTTAACACTTGCTCTGTGCCTTAATTCAGGGTGACATCTGAGGTAGCTTCATCCTGAACATCTGATGTAAAAACGATACTCACCCCTGCTACTTCACCTCCCTTCCAAGAATTATCGGCAGTTTGTCGACTCCATGACAGCAACTCCCAGGGTACTATCTTTGACTTCGCATTATTCCTGCTGTGCAAGTTTCTGTGATTTTATCAGCTTTTTAAATGCACGGTAACGCCACTTTGTTCAGCCTCGGTTTATTAATAGATTTTATGGAACTAGACAACTATTGGAAGCCCTGCCCGAATGCGGCCGGAAAGTTCGAAGTAAGCATGTGCACGTGCTGGCTCCGGCGTCGTCTGCGCTACGAAGACCTACTGCACGCCTGGTTACTGCGGCGGCTGTGACCACGACTTGAGCCCCGGCAACCTCTGCGCGTGTGTGGACCAGCCACGAGAACAGCCACGCACCGACATACATCGAAGGACTTTGTAGTAATTAGGTCCCGTAATAATAAATAAGCTCGTAATAATCAATATTATATTCAATACACTGTTAGAAAATCGACCGTAAAAAAAACGTTCCCACCGGCATTACCGTGGCCGGTTATTTACCGTTAAATTAAACGACGGGAACGTTTTCCCGCACGAAAACGGCACGCCCGTTTTGTACTTTGCGGCTTCCTACAGTTTCTTTCATACAGACTATTACAATCCGACATAGCCACACATAAGAAGACATAGCGAGACATAAGGAGACATAGCGAGACATAAGGAGACATAGCGAGACATAAGGAGACATAACGAGACATAAGAAGACATAGCGAGGCATAAGGAGACATAGCGAGACATAAAGAGACATAAGAAGACATAGCGAGACATAAGGAGACATAGCAAGACATAAGAAGACATAGCGAGGCATAAGGAGACATAGCGAGACATAAAGAGACATAAGAAGACATAGCGAGACATAAGGAGACATAACGAGACATAGCGAGACATAAGAAGACATAGCGAGGCATAAGGAGACATAACGAGACATAAGGAGAAATAAGGTGACATAGCGAGTCATAAGTGGACAGCGTGACATAAAGAGACATGGCGAGACATAGGAAGACATGGCGAAACGTATAGACATAGCGAGGCATGATGAATAATAACGCGAGGAATCGGTTCATATCTTTATTGGTTCAACTGAAATATCCTGCATGCATGTATGCATGCAGGAAAAAATTCCACGGATATATAGATGCATCTTCATTAATTAAAATAAAGAAAGAAACTGCAGTTTGATGCATCGTGAATATATTTATAAGGAGAGTATTACTGTTACATTACTATTACTAACAAATGAAATCAGTAGAAATTAGCTATCACTCCAGTAAGAAATTTACATTAACGGCAAATTAAAACCGAAGTGAATTCCATACAATTTTTCATCCGAATCCAAATGGCGTACGGGTGCCGATAACAGGTCATCATTCCCGATATCAGTTATTAGACCAAATCAACGCAAGTGAGACGCAATATACTGAAGCGGTCAGGGACCTTAACATTGAAATAAAAAGCAATTTAAAATAACAGTCGACGTATGCAAAATATTCTGAAAATCACAAGGGAGCCATCTCGAAGAAAATCTAATCTAGTTACATGGGAACGTCCGTTGTAAGAAGAGGCAGTCGAAGAGGTGCTCAATGGAGCGAAATGGTTCCACCACACTCGAGATCAGCCGCGCTTGCGAAAGGCCTCCCCTGAATGTGAAGAACCCAAGGTGCCTACAAAAGCACGAACGTGGCTGATATAGCTCGGAGTGGTAGGGGCGCGGGAGCATTGCTTTCTCGGGGGCGCCCTGGAGAGGTGAGGCGGTCAGGACCCTGGAGAGGTGAGGCGGCCAGGACACTGGGGAAATGAGGCGGCCAGGACCGTGGGGAGGTGAGGCGGTCAAGACCCTGGGGAGGTGAGGTGGTCAAGACCCTGGGGAGGTGAGGCGGCCAGGACCCTGGGGAGGTGAGGCGGCCTGGATCCTGTTTTCGGCGGTCCCCGAGGGGTTCGAGGCGATGGCCCCAAGGGGCCATCGCCGTAAAGGCTCCACAAGGATCCGTAAAGGCTCCACATAGGAGCCTGCTGGCAGGCAGCCACCTACCAATACTTTGGCAAGGAAATGACCAAAGCGGGACAGCAGGGCCACCTTCACAAGTCTACACTGGAGGGGCAGAGACAATCGGGGAAATAATGAGCGCAGGTTTGGAGGGCGCGCGCCAGGAACTCAGCAGAATCTTCGCCGTGGGGCTACCCAGGCTGCGTGCTACTTTGCTTCTGTAGGTTCCGCGGTCGGGCCAAACAGCAGACATTACCCAGTCGACACCTCTCCTCGTGGTCACTATTGGATGCACTCCTGCAGATGGAGAACTTAGGCTGGCAGAGTACCTGCAAAAATTATTTAAGTTAGTTCAAAATAATTGCATTTATAAAAACTGATAGAGTCTCCACCTGGAAAATGGACAACAATAAATTGCAAATCAATGAATGGAGGACCTGAGGCCTTAGTATGATCAATGTATCATAAACAGTAGATTGGATGAGCACATTTGTGAGAGTTATTGCCACAATTAGCACTGAAATCAGCGCCGCGATTCGTTTTATCAATGATTGAATCCATTAAATGCCTATCTTGTTCAATTTGGCAATTATGCCCAAATGATTAAAGTTTTAAATGCCTGAAATTGACTTTAAAGATACATTAAAACACGTTAATGGAGCGGAAACTGCCGATTCTCAATATACAGAGGGAATCACAAACCTCTTCAGATACCACAGCTGCGCTGACTGCATTCAGTTATACGTTGTATGTGGCGTAGTGTGAAGCGAGAAGCGTCACCAGTCCGTCAACGAGGCTCGACACCTCGCATTTGCTGATGGAACGACAGCACTGCTCTGCGTGCACTAATGACGGTCCTGAAGAGGTAAAATATGGAATTAATACAATCACCATCTGTTTTAATCATCAAAGCAAAATATTATCCAAATATTGAAGCAGAACCAAGTCGACAGTTTACTAGCATATTTTTTCTCAGAGCTCAACTGATTTTCAGTTAATAGTGTCAATTAATTAGTGACATTTTTTGACGCAGAATACAAACCAAGAAAAATTCTTCAAACTTCAAATTAAAATTGAGACAACTCGCCCAAGACAGAAAGAGCATGGGTCGTATGGCCTCTTTTATGAAAAGCTCACATGAAGATTCAGCTCCTTCAATTTCACTTCTAATGAATCCTGTCACAAGTCAAAGTATGATGGCCATGATGAGGCAGAGAAGTGCAGTAAGTGCAGTGATATCTACGAATATTATCATATCCGAGCGCTGAGCGGATTCTCAGCAAAGTTTCTTGTTAAATTGATTTATTTAAGATGAAATATAAATTAACTTCTTATAAATTTCTTCGTTCTCCAAAGACGTGCAACAAGGATAATTCCAGGCTTGAAGGGCAAGTCCTATGAAGAAAGATTGAAGATTATGAAGCTTCTCTTCAAACTATCGCCAGTCATGAAAAGATCCGGTCAAATGACACGAGTTTAGATCTATGAACAAGGCACGAAATGGAAAAGAATCGGCGACAGGCCACATCAGGCCTACACTTCAGAGCCGACATCACTATGTTATGTTATGTTATGTTAAATCCTGTAAACATTTGCATAATAAGACTGTCTCCCACAAGGAACTCTCGTTTTTCGTTCATTAGCATTTCTCATCGCAGACAAATTTCTATTGATCATGCACAGGGAAGGTGAAAAGTCAAAGTTGATGATGTATTAGAAGAGAAACGCTGAAAAGAGAAGTTCTACATCATTATGACCCCGTCGGACGGTAACCGACTCTTATTTCATTGATGGTTATGATAGCAGAGCCTAATCTTGTACAACCGCGAATTGGAATTTTTGTCTAGGAACTCCCTAAAAAGTTTTAAATTAGCTGCGGAATAGTACTAGATTGCCGATTCACGCCTGATTCACCTCAAAGCCGACCGAGGTGAACCCACTCTCGCACCCAGCTCCCGGGTTAGAGTCCCACTGAGGACAAGTTCTCCCGGGATGCTCAGCTCATGGTCAACTTAGCCATTCATCCAACTCTGCAACTCTGGTTGATAAGTGAGTATCTGGCTTGTCCAAGGTGGTGTGTAATGCAATAAAAATGGTTCTGGCGGATCAGCGAGCCAGTGATGGTCGTAGAACTGCCAGTGGCATTAAAGTGCCCGGAAAAACTGATCAATCACCCCCCCGCCTCCCTAGTCGCCACTACCAGGATGGGCAATTACAACAACAGCCTCCTTTGCTCGTAAAAGGTACGAAAATGAGATTTGGTCGACGCAAAAGCATCTGCCACCTGAAAACTGCCCATTTCCTCAACACCTCAGCGACAAAATATAGTGGTTGTGGTAACGAAGTTAAGATGGAAATAACGACTAAAATCAGCAGTGTGCCCAGCAGGAATTTCAGGCTTCATGCCTCGTTGATATAGCGGATTAGCGGGGTCGCCGGTTCTTAACATTAACAAGGCCTGTCGCCGATTCTTAACATTGCAGAACATCCACAGCTTGTTGCGGGCTCGAACTCGCAACTTACCGCTTCAAATTTTCTTTGCTTAACCGCCCAGCCTCCTTGCCAATTTTGACCAGAAACTGGCGCACAGAGCTGCGATCGAACCCGCACCTCTCTGCTCCAATCTTGGTACTCTGAACTGTAACCACTGTGTTACAGTCTTAATTAAGACTTTCGTGCAGCTCAATTCAGAAATAAGAATCCCAGTTCCTGACTCGTCTACTTGCATTCCTACTTGTCTCCGCATTCACTAGAAGCAAGAAGCTCAAAACAACTAGAGTGCATGCACACTGCACATGTCAATGGAGCGTAGCGTAGCGATCTCGGCATCATATGTTAGGCTTCCACAGCCTGTGGCCGATTCTGTTTGGCCTGTTACTCTTTTTAGCGCATTTTTATCATTTATTGAAAAAGTGCACTATTGTGCTCGCCATGTCCGTCCGTCCGTCACTTCACGTTTTCGTCGACGAAAAAATGCGCTGTCTGTCGCCCGCTGCAGTGAGTACTGAGTTATATTTTTAGTTATTTTTTTGCCTATACTGGCTACTGATCTTTTGATCAGATCTAATAAAGTTGGGAGGCCCGTCTACACTGTACACAAATTCACGCATAACACTGTCCAGTCCTTTTTAAACGTGTTGACGCTGGGAGCTTCCACCACTTGTGCTGGCAGTTTGTTCCATCTCTCCACCACACGCTGGGTGAAAAAGTTTTGACAATGACTTGTATTGCAACGTTGCTTGTTCAGCTTGTAACCGTCGCCTCTGGTGTTTGTATTCATTTCCAGTTTTAGTATACTGTTGTCCAAATTATGAATATTGTGTGTGTATTTGTAGCAATCGATCATATCACTTCTCACTCTCCTATACGTCAAACTTGGTATTTTTATCTGCTCAATTCTTTATTTATACTCGAGATATTTTAAACCTGTATTACTTCGGTTGCTCTACAATTAGCTTCTTGTCTCTTTCAAAGAACGGTGACCACGCTACATTTCTAAACTCTAGGCGTGGACAGACAATTGCGATAAAAGCATCTTTATAATTTGGTAGTCCAGGTACACAAATGATCTCCTGATGAGACCTAACAGTCTGTTGGCCTTGTTCACCTGAATTTCGACGTGCTGAGAAAACTTCAAACTTATGTCCACATCCACACCCTAGTCCTTTTCAAGTTCTATCACTTTTAATTCAACACATCTCCGTACTGCCGCGCTTTCGTATGCGCATATTATATTTGTAATGCCTATTTTGCATTTCAAAATGGAGCACCTTGCATTTTTCCGCATTGAAATTAACCTGCCAAGTGTCTGCCCAGCCAACAAGATTATCTAAATCACTCTGAAGCTTTGTTGATTAGCGTTCGTTTCCACGCTTTTTACATCTTGGTGTCGTCCACGCACATGAAGCACAAGCACTCGACGGCATTTAGAATAGAATAGAATAGAAATGTCGGCACTGAAGAAATAGGCCCATGACCTGTTGCCGATTCTTGAATTTTTCGTGACTTGATTCACAAGGGATCCCGCCTTTGGAACCCGATCTTTCCATAACTGACAATTGATTGAGATAGCTGCTGGACTTATTGCCTGGCCCGTAATTTGCTAGGCATTTTAAGACTGAACATATGCTCCTGCATAGCTTCGTCTAGTCTGTTCTTGAAGGCGTTCATACTCGGAGCGTCAACGATGCTGTCAGGGAGGCTGTTCCACATGTCGGTGACTCGAAGCGAGAAGAAATGTTGTCGCATGGATGTGTTACAACGCAGTTTTTTTTTAGTTTATAGCCGTGGCCCGTGGTGTTGGTTCTTGTTTCAAATTCTAGTAATCCTTCTGGGACCTTGTATAAGCCATGAGTATACTCTTATGCTTCAATGAGTTCCCCTCGCAGGCGTCGATAACTGAGGCTTGGAAGCTTCATAATCTTTAATCTTTCCTCATAGGACTTGCCTTTCATGCCCAGAATTATCCTTGTTGCACGTCTTTGAATTCTTTATTAAGTTTTTGTCCTTTTCAAGTTTCGGTGACCACACGACATTTCCAAACTCAAGGTTCGGGCACACGACAGCTTCATCGCAAACAACTGCTTCATCGACAAACAACTGCTTCATCGCTTCTGCATCTAGGAACTCGAAAGAGCGTCTGGTCAGTCCAAGTCGTTTATTAGCTTTATTAACTTGACCTTCAATATGCTTAGAAAATTTCAACTCATTGTCGATATTAACTCCTAAATCTTTTTCCATTGTCGACTTCGTTAATGGACACCACGACGTTCGGACACCAAATCGTTAATGAACACCACGAAAAGAACATGCCCCAGGACACTTTCTTGTGGCACTCCGCTTGTACAGCCGCCCTGTCCGGAAGACTGCCATTAACGCAGACTTGTTAACGTCTACTGCTCAAAAATGCTCTGCTCCATCCTAACGACTGACCATCCACACCAAGTGCTTTTAGCTTGACGAGTAACCTCTGGTGAAGTACCGAATCAAAACCTGTCTAGGTAACGTGTGACAATTCTTTATCAGCCAGCTGCTATGCAGGACATGCACGGATAAAGTCAATAATTAGTGCATTTTAATGAAAAATATGTTAGATCTCAATGTATTATTGTTGTTGAGGTTCAGATGTATTGAGCTGTAATTCTGCGTGTGTTTTTCTTCCGTTCCTCCACCATTTCGGATTCCACTGTATTAGAACTTTTAGTACGAACTAAAACACAAAGTGTAGTAGTTATAAATCTTAATTTAGCGAAACAAATATTACCAATTTATTGATAAAACCCACACATTAAACGATCTTAAAATGAATATCTGTTCTATCCAGTTTTTATTTCACCAGAAAGTTTCTCGATATTGACAGATGAAATTGCTTGCTAATTGAATCTGAGTAACCGTTTACTAAATCATTCCCAGCAACCGTGCAGACGTAAAATCGTCAGTAACAGAACTCCCTGAAGTTCAAACAACAGGCCGACTATACTGATTATATAGTCACTTCTCGACTATACTGATTAGGCTATAGTAATTGATGGATTTCTGATCCAAGCACAATACGAATTGAATAGAGCGTGCGCGCACGCGAGTTATTAGTTTCCCATAAATGTCGTTGCAAATAATTTCCAAGGCTTTTTGAACCATGTAATCTTTTCTTTCCGCCATCGCCATCATTTGCGTTGCCTGGAAAGCTTCTCAGGCGGCTGAGTGAAGAAGATGTCTCGTGAGCAACAGCGCGGCGAGCAAGAACCAATCTGCCGCCGTGCGCCGCGCGTCATTCCCTGCAACGTAAGTTAACTTGCGGCATCAAACAGGAACTGCATTCCAAACATGATAACATACCACATTTCTAATATAATTTCATTCCATAAAAATGATATCCCACAGTCCTAACGTGATTTCGTCCCACAAAGAATGACACTCTGCATTCCTAACACGATTACGTCCCACAAAAAATTATATCCCAAATTTCTGACATGATTAAATGTCATAAAATATCTTTCCATTCCCTTTCTTTTGCTGACATAATTGCATTCTACAAATGTACTTCTTCTCGATCAATGTACTTCTTCGTACTTCGTGGCGTACTTCTTCTCGATCAACTCGAGTGTAAAAACTTATGAAGCGGAATAAACTGAGATTTATTATCGTGTGATGCTCTTAGTAACGTAACACTAAGTCAGACTGTCAAAAGATGCAGTTCTTACAAACTAATTGTGAAGTTATATATGTTTTCTGATATATTTACTTCAATGTAGATGGAAGTATTTATCTACGAGTTAAAAGCTTCTAGTCGTACAATATTAATTGAGCTCTACTTTGGTACTTTTAGATCAACAATATTCATTCAAGTTTCAAGTATGCCACGGGTAGTGTACTCCAGTCGAATGTAAATCACCTTGCAGGACGCACACCCATTCTCAGATTTCGGTTCTTTAAGGCTGCAATTACAGTTATGACGCCACTTTTAGCCATGGACAACAGGAGATAAACTGTTTAAATACTGACCTACTCATGAATTATCGTTAAGTTAATACGCACTTTAATGACTAAAAATGTTGACGAAGTTAATAACTGGATAAGAACTCACCGTTCCGCACTTCAATGTAAAGCGTGAGGTTGCGCGACAGCTCTCTTGGGTCTGGCAGAACTCCCACTCGGCGTCCTGGTCGCTCTGAAATAAAGTTTGCTGCAAGGTAGAACGCAAATATTTATAATATGTCTACTGTTCTAACTATGTGTTTAGCGTAGGTCAACAGTAAACAAAAATAAAGAAATAAATTAGTCAGGCTGCAGAAGTTCAAGCGACGACTGACTAAAATAAATTTTATTTTGT
Source organism: Hyalella azteca (assembly GCF_000764305.2). Taxonomy (NCBI): domain Eukaryota; kingdom Metazoa; phylum Arthropoda; class Malacostraca; order Amphipoda; family Hyalellidae; genus Hyalella; species Hyalella azteca. Next base: position 62,183 of record NW_025938304.1, on the reverse strand, counting down.
AACTTTTAACGATATTATATGAAACTCGATGGTACTCGCAACGTACCGTTGCACGATTACAAATATGGTTTTGAAATAAATATTAATCCTTTAATTTATTTGAATTTGATTTATAAGTTATTGTTATACAAGATCTGTTTTCGAATCGTAACCTGTAATCGAGTCAAATTAACAAACGGAAATTATTTTTCGCGCCGAAATTCAGGTTCATCATGAAAAATTCATCATAAGAAATTATTGCAGGTACAAGCTTACCGCAGTCGTAGAGGAAGTTTATCTGTCGTATGTCCATCTGAAATTTCCAAAAAGCAATTAATCTTAGTCTGGAAAATATAGCCAATTATCTCAATAATATGGATTAAATGGCACAAAACTTCAATCATTAGGAGATTAAAATTTCCCCTAATGAATGTAGATTTTACAGAAAAAATATCAGTAAAAAATGTAAGTGTGTCATCGCATCACGTATTATTTCAGAAAAAATAGATGAATATTCTGAAGGAGAGTTCGTCTAATGTTATTGCATGCAACGGATTTGACAGTCCTGAGAAAATGTGAAGGCCGCACAGTATATTTCCCGAATTTCGAGTTATTTATGCAACATCAACCAACAGTAGACCTATCGCGTTAATGTTGCGTCATGGAAACGTACAATATCTACAATAACACTACATGTACTTACACTACTTACAACAACACTACAATTTCTACAACAACACTACATTATTTACATGAACACTACAATATTTGCAGCGACCCTACAATATTTACAACAACCCTACAATATTTACAACAACACTACAATATCTACAACAACACCACAATATTTACAACAACCCTACAATATTTACAACAACACTACAATATTTGCAACAACACTACAATATTTGCAGCGACCCTACAATATTTACAACAACACGACAATATCTACAACAACACCAAAATATTTACAACAACCCTACAATATTTACAACAACACTACAATATTTACAACAACACTACAATATCTGTCTCTTATACACATCTAGATGTGTATAAGAGACAGGGTTACACCAGAATGTAGGATTGGTTGCACTGGAATGCAGGATTGGTTGCACTGGAATAGTTTGACTTTGATGATCGAAATTTATGGGGTTCGCAGTTTCTTTTCACTGGAGCAGCCATTGCATGAATTTTGAGCTATGGCTCCTGTGTTTCAATTTTTATCAAGAATCTTGAACCCTCAGAAGAGAAAGTTGATTTAAACATCAATATTTGTCATGTGGATGAAATAAATTAGTCTAAAACAGTCAAAAATTACTCTAAATTAGTCATAGTCGTGATAAATTCACAATTTTGGTCGTGAAATACCTGGCAATTTATTTAAACCAAATACAACGCAGAGCTGATTAATACTACATAGTTTCTTAATCATTTTTCCCTCGATACTTTTCCCGAGCATTGGCCAGATGTCAGAGCCAGAATTAATATTCCTGGGGCCATACTTTCATAACTCGCTAAGTAAACGAAAGTACTTACGCTCTATTTTCTTGTCTATGATTGGTGGATACTTTCAAAGCTCGCTATGTGAACGTAAGTACTTACGCTCTATTTTCTTGTCTATGATTGGTGGATTTGGCTTGATAGGCCGTCAATGATTGGCTGATGAACTTACGATCTCTTAACTTTTTTTGAAAGTATAGGTCCTGCTCTGCTGACTCACTGAAGGGCGCCGAGATGTTGTACGGGATGACTCCCTCCGGCCACAACATGGACCGGTGCTCGACGGGGTTGTTTTGGAGACCTGGTCCACCATGTGTCTGCTCATCATAAAAATCATAAAATGTTAAATTATACAATTTAAGATTTTATTTTAATTTAAGATTTTAAATTAAGATTTTACATTTTTACGATTTTTAGGATTAAAATCTTAAAATTCAAGATTTTAATTTAAAATTAAGATTAATTCTAATTTAAGAGTCATGTCGCTTATTCAATACGGATAAAATCGTAACCACTAATTAAAATTGAATTGAAGCCTGAATAAAAAATATGTTTGTTGTAGAAATCCTCGATGTTTCCATGAAAGTTCTTGAGGGAGTCGAATGTTTCTCAATGAACGTGAATGACGGGACCCCAAAGGTTATAAGCAGGATTTAGTGAGAAGCTTTACGGTGCTTTTACCCGGCTCTGGCCGGGCGGCATCAGGTCGTCGATGTAGAAATTTCTTTCGACCGAAAAAAACACCGAATTTTTTTGTTCTTATAGCACAATCATTTCCCATCTGACCGCTATTCGTTTTTAGTGATTTCGTCTGTTGTTCGTAGAGAGACAAATTTACGATCATCAAAACTTATGGTAGAACGAGATTTACGATCATAGTACACGTATGGTAAAATTAGGTTTATGATCATCGTACACATATGGGAGAACTAGATTTATGACAATTCAACACATAGGACGATGTATTTAATTAATAGTATCAGATTTGCGATCACCGTGCACGTATGACAATATGAAATTTTCGGTAATCGCTAATAATCCATATTTTTTAAGTAGCCTCGAAGGTTTCTTAATATATTCAAAGTATTGAGGTGGAAAACAATTAAATGATTGAATTTCATTCAGACAAAACCAAGGGATTGTGCGTGAATAACCATTTTTTATTTACCTAGAATATTATAGGATTTAAGAAAATATTTCTTCTTTTTCAATAAAATGTTATTTTACTGATGTTTCAAACCCAGTAGTACAGCGCAAAGCAATACAGCCTCGTCCGGAGACGAGATTAACTTTAGAAAAATTCTAATTTGTTGAAAAAGCCTTCTTGTGCGTAATACAGATAATTTGATTAAAATAAAAATATTTAAAATATATTCTAATTTTACAGTAATCTCAGAGTTTTAATACAATATAACCACAATCATAATTAATAACAATACAGAGTTTAAATATTCTAACAATTATTTCATCACAAATTATGTTCAGGTGCAAATAACTGCACGATTAAAGGTTCCTTTTCATTAAATGTTCGACGCACTCGTTTCGTTCCTGCATGACGGCTGCAGGAATTTTATTTTTCGACTTAACTTTATCGAAACATTTTTCTTGTAAGCAATATATGTTCGCGCACTGAAACATACTTTTCAATGCAGGTACTTCTGAAATATTTCAATTATTGATTTCAATATTTTTTATTTCTCTGCCATCGATCATTGAAAACGATAACTCACCTGTTTCATCTCAGCTCCGTTGTTGCTATTGTCAGAAATTGCAGGCCAAGCAATAGCTTGTCTCGTCTGCATATATATGAGCAACGTCAGCCACAGCAAAAGTAACTGAATTTTAGTGCATCTAATAAACCAGAATTGCGTCTCCATCTCAAGCATTTATGGCCTCGTATGCGGCACCAAAACCTCATTCGATGCTTGCCTTATAACTGCTCTCTTCTCAGCAGCTTCGGTCACGTTCAGCCATTGTTTCACCGAATGGCACGCTCAGAATTTCAGGGAATATCAATAATTTACAAGCAAATCCACAGACTAAGCCTTGAGGTTTGCTTGTCCATTACCTGAGCATCGGATTTGCGTTCTTCAGTCCTTACGATAACCATAATTTATCAGATGACGTTTATTAATATTAATATTACACGTGAGCAAAAAGTCATCGGTGATTTGAAAAAAATTCATGGTGATTTCTTCACTTGAAGAAATTAATTACTTCGATTCATTATCTAGGAAGTAGATTAAAAATAATTTAATTACTCTGAGGGCAATCGTTCACTTAAGTTCTATTTCTTACTGTAAATATCTCTTAAATTTTACTGTTCATCAGTCCTGTACAATACTTTAGCGCGACTTCCCTTTCTAGAGGAAGGAAAGATCAAATTTCACCTTATTGATAATGTAAAGATACACTTAAAAGATATTGAATGCATTAAATCAGAATTGTGTTAGGTGAACAAAATAAAACTTGAAAAAAGTGAATTGGCCCGAGCTACGGCCCGGTGAAAGTCCCCTGAATCGGGAGCAAGAGCTTCACCTGGCCAGCGCAAGCCAGCCCTGGGAGTACATGGAAACTGACGCGCTAAGTTCCGTGCCGCCCGTCCTGTCAATTAAGTGACAACATTGATTTTAATGAAACGAATGAATGATTTTTTATTGATATAAACAATTATAACAAACTAAATATTAGGGTCCAGAATATCGTCAAACTCTTGAATTTGAGGACATAGTAGCTGAGCTCTTAAAATGGTTGTTTATCTTATAATAGTAGGCTATAATAAATTGGTTAACTAACGTGTATATATTCAGCTGGAAGACAAGAAGGTTTTTATTATTTGGCTTGAGAGTAGTGAAGTGAAAACAGCTATCCATATCATGGAAACTAGCCGGAGCTACAAATTGCCTACTCTGAGCCTTCGATCGTGACGGACACCTAACCTGCAGCATGCGGTTCTCTCCTCGATCAGCTCTCGCCGAGACCAGTGCCTCGTGAGAAGACGAGCTGTTGCTGAAGCCCTAATGCGCAGATCGTCTCACACCTCAAAGCTGCCACCTTAGACGAGACGCACGCTGGAAGTGTCACTCCAAAGTGAAGACGAAGCGGACGAAAAAGTAAAGATGTGGCTTTGTTAGCATCTTCCATTGCTAACGACGCCATTTAATTTTTGGACGCCTTTTGCTATTTTAATTTTCCCCCATTACTCATTTTTCCCCCCCATTACTCATGTTGTATTCCGAGTTTGTTGTATGTAGGTCCACAGTTTACTTAGGTAGTAATTTCAGCCTATTTATTCAAGAATCAACATCTATACGGTCAACCTAGCATTCTCTTGTGGAACAAATTCAATTCAATTCACGTACCTCAGCGCTGTCAGAAATTTTCAATTATTCACTACTTTGCCGTCAGCCAGCACCGCAGGAGGAGCGACGTTAGTCCTGAACATCATCCTTCTTCCCTGTCTGCTTTTTCACATCTTTTTATTTGTGTGAACTGATATTTTTCATTTATTTATTCACGCTCTGTATTCAATTTTTCTACGGTACTCTAGACAATTTACTTGATCAATTTCTGTATCATTAATCAACTATTGAAATTCAAATACGTTGAAGCGTGGTCGCCAGTTTTGCCGTGGAACCAAATGCCATAGCCCAGACCTTCGTTTCCTTAATCTTTCATTTATTTTCAAACGTCAAATCTCGAACTCTCCTATTCTAACTTTCCGTCTAGAGTCTAGGTCTAGAGTACCTTCCTTTCACTGATTTCTCTTTAGTTTCCTAGCTGTTAATTGCCTTCCTGTAAGCTTTCAGCATTAGGACGCACCAAAATTTTAGGCTTGTTTATTTTGTCATTCATCTTGTCATCGTTTGATTCATAAATTGGAATAGGTTATTAGCAGATATAGTATCTTTTCTCTTCAACTGGACCATCATTCTCTATCCACCAGTGTTCATCACCTTTAAAAATTTCAAATAAATATGCATCGTGTTCATACGGCTTTAATTTTTTTTGTCCGATTGTGTGAGCCCATCATTCTTCCTCACAAGCAGTCGTAATTGGAATCTGACTGGTGGGCTGTTTCTGAACCGTACTATATACAGGCTAGAGTTAGCTTAAATCTTCAAATTGGGGTATGAAGAAATGAGGAAGGTTGCCCACACAGAATTGCACGAAATGTTGGGAACTGTAGCCGGCCAAATTAATTCAGGAATAAATAAAACCCAAATGGCAATCTTCCAACTGAAATTATCTTATGGAATGATAAGAATTTTATGTAAGTCTTGGCTATCTGCAGGAAAGCAGTTTTCCATTGTTGCTGCATGCATATGATTATGTGAATAGAACACATGCCTATGTTGAAGAATGAAATCTATGGTTAAATTTAATCTAAATTTGACTTATTAGACATAATCATTCTCCGCCGATATGACTAAATTTTACGATTGAATGCACATTATCTCAATCATTTCATTTATTAAAAATTACGTTTTGCACCAATTTTTCTCCTGACACTCATTTATTGCTGTGTTCATCCTCCGAAACATTTTTCCTTTGGAGAAACGGAGTATTTCAGGACATTCAACGAGTGTCGATGGGTCGCCGCTCTAAATCCGTCAACCTATGAGCTGCTGAGTGCTCCGCTGCTGGACTTTTCTCGGTCACTTGACCAAGATAAAGATTCCAGATATCAGCGCCTGAGTGGCTGGCATGGAGGCCTTTAAGGCGAAGTTCTCAATGCCTTCATAATAAGCGATGATTAATTTGATATGTCAAACAGACCATTCAACACGGTCATAAATTAACTGCAGTATTAATGTACTGTTTCAGTTTTTAGAATCATTTTCATAATTTGAAGTTTGTAGGGAATAATTTTGGCAATAGACTTACATTTAATATCACGTCCATGTGAAGGATTTATCAATGACGTACAGTCAGGAGTTTCTGATGCGATTCCGTTGCGCATATTCACCATTGAGCAGTAAACAGATCTGATAAATAAACCGTTTTTTCCTTGCTGTACTTTTTCAAGACATTATGACTCCATCGAAAGGAAAATGACTCTCTTCTTAATTTAATTTATTTTAATTATTATAAAAATTTGTCTTTCTTGTTCTCCATTCAAATGCTTGAATAGAATGGAAAAATATCATTTCCAGTAAAGAGTAGCTAAATTAGAAGAAGTTGAAGGTGGGGTTGTTGCATACTCTGCAGTCGCGGAGGCAGCACTTGAGGTTGCCGGGACAGTCAAAGTCGTTGAAGCACTCGTCCCTGCAGAAGGGGTTGGGGAGGAGAGATCCAGGACCGAAGGGGTTGGGGAGGAACCTAGTACTGGGGTCGTCGCTTCTGGGGGCGGCTCCGGTGGCAGCCGGGGCAGCAGCTGCTGGGGCTTGGCGAGTGGTACGTGATGGGGCAGGTGAGGCGTTCTGGCCTGCGCCAGCGGCGCTGCGGGTCAGGGGGCCGAAAATTCCTTGCCGGGGGCAAAAACCTGGCTTGGTGTTGCTCCCAAAGCCGCCTCCGAATCCAGGCCCAAATCCGCCTCCAAATCCGGGACCAAATCCGCCTCCAAGTCCGGGTTGCCCAAATCCACCACCGAATCCAGGCCCGAATCCACCTCCAAATCCAGGTCCAAACCCACCTCCAAAGCCACCTCCAAATCCTGGTCCGAATCCTCCTACGGCGAAGCAGCACTGCTGCTGGCCGCTCTGGCAACACCTGTTAGCGAAGGCCTGGTCTGTGGGGTTGCAGCGCGAGCACGAGTTCAGCAAGTTGCCGATCACGTTGCCGAGGCCGAATAACCTGCAATTGTAAAAGGAATTTATTTATATTTGCATTAAACGCTGTTATGAGTATTTAAAAAATATCTCAAGGAATATTTCTTATGTACGCGTATGAGTACTGAGAGCTGATCCAGGATAGGGTTGCCTCTCATTAACTTCAGAGAATAGCGGTAATAGCTTGTAAATGGTATACATACATTTGCTGCCAAAGCCAGAAAAACATTTTTAACCCTGGGATTACTCCAAGTTATATCACATATCATGCACCGACCTGAGGTTTGCTAAACGAGTGCAAATAGGATGGGAAAACATAAGCGAGTTTAGGAGTTGCAAAGCACAACTTGTAATCTTCACATAACGAAGAAAACTGCCGGTAATTATAAAACAACTTCAAAACCTGTTTTTGCGTTCTGTAGGTACACGTAGTCGGTAACTCTTGAGCATTTGGGTTATTTTTCTTTATTATTTATTCACATAATAGGTTGTTGATTTATGACACATAATAGGTTGTTGATATTTAAATTCCCGAGTAAGAAGCTGTCTGCTGTTTTTGACTGAGACTTTCAAACTTGGCTATGAATTTCAGTTCTTAATGATTCATTTAATGCAACATCCACTGAGATTCGTCGCGACCTACCTGGTCTGGGGCTCAGCTGGGTTGGCTAAACTCCTGGTGGAGGCAGCATCTGCAGCAGGTGCAGCAGCAGCAGCAGCAGTGTCAGGAGTGTCGTCTGCTAGGGAGACGCCCAGAAGCGCCCCCAGCGTCAGTAGTGTCAGGAAACGCATTTTTCTGTAAATTTATATTTGCAAAAAAAAACATTAATCGGTCAGATATGTGCTGGTGTCATGTGTGACATAAATAACGAAATAGTGGTATAATATACGTAAATAATAAAAGATACATAGAGACTGGATATTAATTGTTTAAAGTGATGTTCTTAATCTTTAATTTATTAATTATGGCAGACATGTAAAATGTACTTTAAATCGGCGATAAAAGACGTCTGAATAAGTTTATTTTATTTTGTAGAAGGAAAACTAATTTTTTAACCGTTCTCCGCAATAAGGAACAAAACCTTAATTGCACGGTTTTTCTCTGAAGATTTTATTTAACATTTCTTTATATTAACTTATAGTTAGTACAATTTAACTCGCTTTTGGATTGAGATTCATTTGTCAAGGTCGTAATTTTTGTGCTCTGCCAGTCAAGCATAAATATCAATGGTACCATCTGTAATTCATTCTCATGTATCGTTTGGTCATGAGTTACAGTCCATCGATTTATACATTTATGGCTTATTTTAAAATATGTGCTAACATTTTTATAATCCATCAATATAGCTTTTATTTTGCATCTGCTGCAACAATCAGCACGAATTCCACTGACTCCTATCATTGATATTTCACCGCAGATTTTGAAATTATCACGGACTTCTAAATCCATCGTATTGATCAATTTGCGTACAGTCATATGGCAGATACTTCCTGCTTACAAACAACCCTCAGTGTCGGCGGCGATGTCTTCCTTAAAGGATGCGGAACAACACATAAAGTCACCGCCAAGAGTCAAGGGTGCGTTTATCTACTGACGCGTCGTCGACCCGGCGGCAACCTTGAATTTCTCATCTCAGTTTTGGTGTGTGCGTCATGAAGTGACGGGGTACGATCTAGGGCTTCATATTTTAGGTCAGGTCGGTGTTAACAAACTGGCTTCACTGTATGAATTAATTGTAATAACTGGGTCCGAAGCATGCCGACGTTAAGATTGAAAAGTGTAATGATTATTTAGTATTCTTGTGGTGATGCTAATAACATTTATAATATATATGTCGTCCACCCTGATGATAGATCGCATTCCAGACTGTGACTTTTAGATCAAAACTTTGAAATCGTTAATTAATAACTTGAAATGGTATTTTTTTCGAGCAGCTTAATTGTGATGAATATGAAATTAGGACTCATATAAAAACAGAATTTGAGTAGTTGAAGTTCGATTCCATTGGTCAACTGGAAAATTAGTGATTATGAAGTGAAGATGTTTGCACAAATTTTTACGTGCCGATAGTCGATTCTATTTTATCTGCGATTCATTTTTTACACAATTTCATGCATTTGAAAATCGACGAGTTTGTTCAGAATAGCATCATAAGCTAATTTTTTACGGCATCGTACGAACATATATTAACGATCAAGATTTTGTCTATTGTCTTGCTTAATTCCAATATACTTCCCATAATTCCGAAAGTCGACATAAAAATTTCTTTAATAACGTTTGTCAATGTGAGGGTCCTATTCGTAGAACTAACCTAAATTTTTTTGAGAACTTTTTAATGCGCAGTTGTTGCTACTCTTAAAATCCACTGTTTATGAATAATCAACTCTATTACACAAATAAATGCATTCGTAATTTCTACTGAAAATTGTATCAAATATTTACAGAGTATTGAATTTTATAACAGTAAAAACTTTCAACTAAAAAATCAATATAAGTTAACACTTTTGAGAAACGGTGGATTTGGCGATAATTTATGAATTCCAGGTATTTTATAATGAGACATGTAATAGTTATTGCATTAGAAACTTTCACCTAAGTTACTTCTTTACACCCATATAACAATAATATTTCCTAAAGCATACATACGAGTTTACATAAAGCAACGGTAAGATCAAATCAATATTTCCCAAATACTCAGTCAAAAATTCATTCACTGCGCGAGACACAATGCCAACAAACCAAATCCAAATGTTTATTACAATAAATCCAACGTACATACCTCAGACAAGAGGATGGAAGCACAAGCGAAGGCAAGGCGTGTGGAACTGTCCTGAGACGTAGCACCAGACGCCTGCTTTATACACCTGCGCTGCCTGCGCTGACCTTACGGCCAAGAACATCCACCTCAGGGCCACGCATCGATTGCGCCCTCTTGTCTCTACCTGAACTCTTGGTGTCATAATACTTGAGATACTTGAGCGTTGCTTGTCTCTACGGCTCTACCTGCACTCCAGGTGTCATAATACTTGGGATACTTGTGCGTTACTTGTCTCTACGGCTCTACCTGAACTCCAGGTGTCATAATACTTGAGATACTTGTACGTTACTTGTCTCTACGGCTCTACCTGAACTCTTGGTGTCATAATACTTGAGATACTTGTACGTTACCTGTCTCTTATACACATCTAGATGTGTATAAGAGACAGGGGTCATAATACTTTAGATACTTGAGCGTCACTTCCCCTATAGTTATCAAGATTCATCGTCAGACAGAAGCATTCAAACCTTGAATAAAATATGCAAAAAAGGTATTGGTTTTTATATAAATTTCCATATATATTAATGTCAAGTTTTGATCTTTTTATTGCGGATATGTAGGCGAAGGATCTGATATATCAGCAGCGGCAACGAGTGAATAACTGTGAGGAATCTTTATAGCCGACTTTACTTTGATATCATGAATTGTATTTATATAAAAATCATTTACCATAATTAAAAAATTTTAACGTCCTTTTTATTGAACTATATTTGCATTATATTCAAGCACACCAAATCCACAAGGTGTGCTATATTGCCCAAGTATCAAGGAGACAGCTGACCTATGCGTATACCTATTGATTATATACCTTGTAAGGCTCGTAGTCATAAACTGAAACTCTCAATATTATTCTCAATCCGGAACTGTTTTTGTGCATGACGCTTGTATCCAAGTTTCCATCTTACATCGGAAATCCCAGCGGAACTTGGGGCTCTATCTCGAGTAAGAAAATCCCGGAAGAGTGAAAGTAAAGATGAAGGATTCCAAGAAACTAAAATCAACATGTGTTTTTTTGAGCATTATAGTCAATAAAATTCTGGTTCTAATGTGGGGTCGGTTAATTACGTGCCTAAAATCTGTCTGCTTCGCACACGTAAATTAGATAGGACTAATCTAAGCCTATTCGTAGTGCCCGCGTTCTTTGTTAAAGCGCAGCAAATAGCTTGTGCGTAGGCTTTGTTCACAGGACTTGTTATACAAGTTCCTACCACAATAGGCCTTACTTCATGCTACAATGAGAGAAAGCCAGCCTTGGATTACTTACAAGGCATTAACTAATGTATGATAAGGTTGTAATGAAATGAATGATTGCATGATTGAGACTGTATTATATTACTGTATATATTTAACCTTCAATAGCATAAAGTGAAGTTTCAGTGGTTACAAAATAATGCACTGATAATTTTTAAAAATTTGCCCGAAAATAATTCATAAACATTTGCAAACAACATAAATATAAAGACTTGTAAGTACAATGTACAAGAAGACGAACATTTTTTCATAGATTCTTTAATTATAATGAGAATATGTTTCCTGCAAAAGTCCGAGTTCCTGATCTCGATCGATCTCAATTTTTTCCCGCTGAAAGTGTCGTAACGGAAACTGAGAGCGTAAGTAAGTGAGGTCAAAATCAATGTCAAGGATTGCTTTGCTTGTGCTCTAGGTTAGGTTTACAGTCTACAACTCCTGCTTCCTTATGATCGTAGGAGTGCAGGAATTTCAATGCTCACAAATAATGAGCTCTAGTCAATGAATGTTCTAAATAATCATGTTTGTTAAACACAATACCTTAAATGAGTTATCTTTCTTAGCTTGGTTTATCATTGATTGGATTAAAAAAAATTCAGTACAAAGGTAATTGTTCATAGTCGTTACCTTTCAAAGGACTAATCCGTTATTTTCTGTCACAGTTTCGAAAAAAGCATGCAGGGCACTCAATCACTTCCGATACAAACATCAAGCGCCAATGCGAGTAAGAAAAATGTGAGAAATGGAATCGTAATGTTAATCTACAAGAAGAGAAGAGATTTAAAAACTTGGCTAGTTAATATATTATATGAAAATCTTAGCTTTCATTCGTAAGCTGTCAGAGTCAATAATTTTTTATTGATTTGAAGAAGCACAGATTTCATTAGTTTAACTCTAATTAAATCACTATATTTTACCCTTTCATCCCATATGACAAGAAAAGATTCTGTTGTAGATTTTCTAGTCCATATGACAAGAAAAGATTCCGTTGCTGAAAAGCATAAAGTATTCATACGAATTCACGAGAATTTCCCCGGGATTCGGCATTCGAAAGTAAATGTAAGCCGTGACCTTATTTCGTGAAGGGAATCCCGGCAACTTTAATATAATATTCTAGGGTGGTTGCCGCTTCACGGTCAAGACTCTCTCGCTACGACCAAGGCTGCCGATGCTCACTTCAATGTTGAGCGCAGGCGTAAGCTACAGGGGCCATACTTTCAAAACTCGGTAATTGAACGTAAGTACTTACTCTCTATTTTATTGTCTATGGTTGGTGGATTTAGCTTGAAAGTCCGCCAATGATTGATTGGCAGACGAATTTACGATCTCTTAACTTTTTTTGAAAGTATACTGGCAGGTCGCTCCACTTCGTCTGTTTAGAATGACGTAACTTTCTTCTAGAATATCGGTAAAGAATAAGTATTTACCGATTATTTTTAATGTTAACACTGTGAAAAGGTTTTATGTTCTCAAAATATGAAGCGGATGTTCCTCCATAAGTCTTTTGCATGGCAGTGTTGTACAGCGACAGTTATTAGTTACAGAATGCTTCATGATCTTAATTGCAATCGCGTCTGACCCAACTATATACATCGGCTTTGTTATTTACATTTACATTATTTACATTAAATATTTTGATACTTTAGCCTTAATCACGATTATTAATTTTTTAAGACAGTTGTTATTGATTACGGAAGTAAAAACTTCCCATACCATCCCAGGTTCACCCGCATATTATTTTTTTGTAAATTTTCTGTGATTACGAGTAAACTCTGTTCAAACTAGACACGTCTTGTATGAAGCGCGCCTTATACGACGAAACTTGCCACGGAATTTCTCGGAAAATTTGATTCTGCGAAGCCTACAATGAGTGAGGAGACGTGTTAAAGATTTAAATAAATACACAATGTCAATTCTTTTGTAATCTGTTTCGGAAAATTATTAATTATTTTAATATATATTAATGAGCATATTTATGTACATACAAGTATGCTTTGGTAGAAGTATAAGCTAAGTTAAAGTAACATATATAATGAAATAAGTTAAATATGCCTACCTATATCATTGTACTGTGCTTATTTTCGCAAGTTCACCCAAAATTTAGAAGCAAAGTAATTTAATTATATCTTCATTGAAAACGTTTCGGTTAACAGCTCCATCATTATGTCAATAATTTACAAATTTTCACGTATATTCAGACTTTAAAAAGTATTATGCTCGTACTTACAGAGTGAATTAATTATTTTCCGTAACAATAAAACTTAAACTGCTGCAAGAAAGTATTCTCAGTGAGTGAAACCAAGCTGAGAGAGAATTCAGATTATGTTAGCATTTGAAAGGGTAATTGTGTTGAAAAAGTTAGCTACGATTTCTCTTTAACTTTATACTTCATATTCACGTCGAGTACAAAAGGTGACTAGCCTAACGGAGTTGTATTAACATCACCATAATCTCATACACGGCTATAATTAGTACGTACTGTATGTGGCTTAATTTATTCTAAACCTAATCTTAATACATTTTTGCTAATTCGAGTCAATTTCTCCGAGATGGCCTTGCCATGGTTACATCGTGAGGGTAATAATGCCTCTTTACCATACAGAATTCATACACTTGTTAGCCGCTGAATCATGTATTACGTCAAGCTCATTCAGGACGGAAATGCCGTGTCTCTCAGTCCTGGTATCATGGTTATACGTAAAATACTGGTATTATTTGTTCATGTTTCTCTTCAGCTCATCGAGTTATAATTAAATCTTCTATGTGCTGTCAATGTTACACCGGAAACTTTGGTAGTTAGCTGAACGTTGAGCTTGGCGGTAAGTGAACCTTTGAATTGTACATCGAGTCTAAATTAGTATTCCAAGCACATTTATTTTGTATTCTTCGAGCATTGTTTGGAGACAAACAGTCCATTGCCCTGATGAAATAACCGTTGTTATTCAAGGCCAAGAATAGCATTCGGCGGAATATCATTGCGCTCCGCAAACTTGCATCGTGCCAGCGTCTTCACACCTCTTCTGTCACTCCAGGTAAACATTTAGGCTCGATGCCTCATACGAATATCGAAGGCCAGTCATTAGAAGGTTCTGGCACCTCTTTTGGGTAGAACAATGAGTGCCAACAGCTTCCTGGTACCAGAAACGGTTAAGTAGGAACCGGTCACGTAATGCTCTGTGAAGTACAGGTATGTACACAATAACGGAATCGACATTTGTGTAAAGTCTGATGTATGGTTAAATGGTTGCAGTGACTGAATACGCACGCCGCTCAGTCAATAGAAATCCTGCGAGCGAAATATATGTTCGCATTGTCGCTTATAATGTTATAATATTTCAACTACGAAAAAAGTGATACGAGTATCAATTTTACATCCATGAAGAAATTTCTTTTTTACTAAATTTATAGGAGATATCTGAGCAGTGAAGCAGACCCATTTCCCCCCATTTAATTCGTTTACGGGGCTGACACCGCGCACGTTTTAAATTGCTATTGTAATAATATTCGTCTGGCTGAAAAATGTAGAGATTAAAATTTCGAATTTTAGTTAAGAGAAGAAGAAATAAGACATTAATAAATAAGACAAATAACAATTTAAGGGGTCATATCCTTTTTAGAAAGGGGTCATTTTAGAACATTTCAAATTATTGACTCCTTGAGTTCTGGCTTCGACCCCTATAGGAGGTAGATATCAACCACGTTGCCGACCACTCTCCTCTGTTGAGACTTGATGTTTCTGCTTCCATTGGCGTTTGTTAAAAATAATGTAGTTATTTATTTCAGTTATATTTTGATCTTGCTTATGATGTTAACTAGCTTTACATAGGCGTGCATTCAATAGGAATTTTCCGTAGCGATTCTTCGACGTCTTTTTTCGTATTGTGCTTTCCTTTTAAAATAAAGAAAAATAGTCTGTAAATTTAAATCTATTCTCCCTTATACTAGATGAGTTATTCTTGCCGTAAGATATACAGACCCATCAAAATATAGAAGCTAACGATAAAGTGGCTGGCGTTCTATATGGACATGCACCTAATTATCCTTGCTTAAAAAATATCTTTTCTTTAAGCATGGAAACAATTTTCGAGGCTTAGTCCCTCATTCTGAGTGATTAGTTAGGTTTACTGAGAATTTTTCTGTCCGAAACTTTTAGTTTAGAGGTCAGAGATTTTTTAGCAGAATTCAATAATATCGAAAGAAATTTTATTTTTTAGGACTTTATTTACATTTACAGGGAGACGACTGAGCATAAAAGGGAACAATGAAAAACTTCAAGCAAGAATCAGCCATTGTTGAAGGCATCTCGTCGTCTGTGCGTCACCAGGAAATTTGTTGCTAAAGTTAATATGGAAACTGGATTGCCAGAGGAGGAAGCCGTCGTCCTGAGCTTTACTTCATGTTCGAAAAACTTGCAGGCTCGATTTTTTCAAGCACCAAACTAAACTTTTCTATTTAAGCTGAGTTATTTACCTTGAAACGCACATAATTATGAACTATAATATTAGAATTCGGGCGGAATCCGCGCGATCCTGAGTAAATTCACCACTCCAGAGCAAATTTACTAGAGAATCTAGAATCCTGAGTAAATTCACCACTCCAGTGCAAATTCACTAGAGAATCTAGAATCCTGAGTAAATTCACCATTATTTCATCGATAATGTGTCAGAGACCAGCTCTATCATTAGTTCAAAATTTTAAAAATACTAGTATAGTCAACAGAAGGACTATATTTAGAAGCAAACAACAGCTAAACAAGTAACGATAAACCTTAATTAAGATCATTGATACGTAGGAGCTGCGAGCGTTCCGATCCTGCGACATCGGAGGTGGAGTGTAATATCTCAATTATATAATTTGCATTTTAATCTAACTAATGGTATATGTAGTTAAATGTCATCTATAATTTTTAGTAATTTGAACACAGATTCACCAAAGACATATTTATTCTACGGTCAGATTATATTTAATTTGTTAGGAGATGTATAGCTATTTACAATTGCTTGTTTTCTTAACGATGATTTTACACACTGAAATCTGCGTTACGTGACTCATTTATTAGTGACACATTTATGTATGACTTAACCTTTTAATATTTATAAGTTATATCTATCGCAATTTCCCAGAAACGTATATAGGGTACAAACGAACAAAATAACCATAAACACTTACTAATACCACTAACCTACAGAGGTTTGAAGCTTAGTTAGTGAATTTTCGAATGGCATCTGCATACATTTTTTAAAAACCATCGTCATTCAATTGTGACAGCTATTGTTTTTCTATAACTTAAAGGTTATCTCGAATCAGTGAGTTTATTGACTAACTTCCCTGAACCAGTTTTTATTTTTGTAGCGGGATTGTCTTGTCGCCTTCCGTAGTTTTTCGTGCGTTTAAAACTTCGGAATAGAGCGCGATTAAGTATTGATTCGGGATTTGGGGCTTTGCGGCATAAAAACATTTGCTGTTTGACATTTTTATGGTCTACCTGCCACACATAATTTAATTATATGTGACCCAATTTATATAATATATATTAATAGTTAATATTAATTAATTATATGACCCAATTTAAACACATATTATTATAATAGATGTACGTATTCATGGTGCATGCCCTTATGGAACCATACGCACACATTTTCTATTTGGAGGAATTGCGAGGTAAGGAAGGAAAGGTGGAGGAAGGAAGGAAGGTAAGGAGAAGGAATTAAGGAAAGCTGAAGAATGACAAGAAAATGTATTAAAGGAAGGAAAGGGGAACGAAAGAAGGAAAGGTAATTGATCTAAGAAATGGTGAAGGAAAGAACGAAAAATGAAGGAAAGGAAGAAAAATGGAGGAAATCCTTCGCACCATACACGCGCTGCATTTGCTGCCACGACTAAATAAGCCAGCTTGCTGTGAGGCGATACAATTCTATTATTTCGCCGAAGGATGAAAATTGGTCTACAGTAATCGATGCATCTCTTATCTCCTTCATAGAGACACGTTTTCCAAAGTAATTGGCCGGCAAATTAACAACTATTCTCAGTTAATTTCTAAACGTTAATTCAAAGTGACACTCTGGTCCTACGGTTAAAAGGCAGAAAGAAAACCTCCAGTCCAATCAAGAGTTTACTAATATCCATCAGAATATCCGTTATGATAACATCTACAGCTCCATTATTTTTGCTAGATGGCTTACATGAAACTTTACCTCCTTCGATATATATGAGCACGAGGTTAAGAGAAGACGCGGTAAATTGTTTCTGCAGAGTTAATGTTTGCTTCCCTTTGCATTGCACAGCAAAAGGCCGAACTGGCCAGCCTCCTCCATCTTCGCAGCCATGTGGCACATGTTCAGCTGCAGCTCCTGAGGCGCAAGTTCATCGAAGTATTATGTGCCCAAGAATATAAAATTTTGCTCTTCATTGAAAATATTAGGCTAATCAACTAATGATTCAATGGAGAGCGAAAACATGTAGCAATATGAACATGTTGCAATATAAACTAGATAATTTAAATGGAACAGAAAATAATTTTTGCTATCTAGTTTAACAATGTAAATTACCTATTAAACCAACTCATTGCTATCGGATTATGAGACTGTTTTTGCTCGCGTTGTTTGGACTCCGTTTCAGAGTAGAAATCAGCTAAATTGGAGCGAAATAAATAATAGTGCAGTCACGGCTCCTCAGAGTGGCGGATTAGCACCGCATGCCAGTCCCGCCAGAGTGGCGAGGTAGCCGCAGTAGCCCCCTATGGTCTCGTCGACGACAAATACTCGTCTCTGGGTACCCTGCGCTGTTTGCCGAATGCGGTCGCAAGCCTAGAAAATAAATCGTCAAATAGAGAAAGACAATGGGCACTATTCGTGTCCTCTTTCAAACGTGAGTTCTAGCGGGACGAGAAATGTGTAAGCAGTAAGATAGAGATAAACTGAAGATAATGATAAAACTCAAGATAAACTGAATGAATACCAACACGGTGCACATGTAAGATAGTCTTTCACAAAGCTACTGCACATCGGAGTTGGTTCATTTCGCACCTTAACGATCTCGTTAAGTGACGCTTCACAGCCAAGACTGAAGTCGGAGCCTGGCACGTTGTTGCTGATCGACTGACGCAGGGATGCAGGTGATCGGGATGCAGAAATATCGATATTTTGTACGAGCTTCGTAGAGCTGCAATAGGCTCATGTGGGCTTCAAAACTCCCGATGAGCAACAACGAGTGAAACTTGTATTCTTGGAACTTTTCTGCGACCTGAATGCAATAAAATTGGTAGATTAAATATCATTGTCACGTCATCTGCCAGAGATAATTTAAGTGACAAAGAACATATTAATATTTTAGCGCAGTTCTAATGAATTGCTAGTAAATTTTGAAAAGAATCATTGCATAATCAGAATAATTCGAGCGAAAACCAAATTTAATTCTGCGAGCTTATCAAGCTGTTAATTAGCTTACGATTAATTTTCATCAATCTGTAATATGTAGTATGAACAAACCACTTGATCAAATTGCAAACTTATTTTCAGCATCAGAAGGAACAAAATAAACAGGCCAGCTTAGCTGCCGTTCGATTTCTCAACTCGATCATAGCGCAGAACACATCGCTACACCAGCTGCAGCAGCTTCAAACGATCAAAATATGAGAAAAGGAACAGGTGCACCAATACTGACCACTTCGAGATTCTTTGCCGGCAGAGAGGGTTCAGTTCCCAAAAAGGCACCACCCTGGCTGATCCAACCGGTCACCTCTGCCTAGGACATCTTCTTTACCTGTAAAATAGGAAAGAAGTCACCGAGCAAATTCTCAGAGCACCCAGTATTAATAAATTAAGGGATGCGTGAACGAGATGCGACACAGCGAAATAATCAATCAAGGGATGCGATAAAGCGAAAAAAACTTATAGAAGATGAGCATCAGAACAAATGTTACGCTAGATTCATTTAGTCTTAATTTCCCTTTTGCAGTTTAAGTGCATGTATGCTTCCAGCAAATTAATTAGGGCAGGGTGGCTCAGTGGATACAGTTCTCCCAGCTCTGTGCGCAAGTTTCTGGTCATAATCGGCGAGGAGGCCGGGCAGTTAAGCTCGGCAGAATTTTGAGCAGTGAGTTGTGAGTTCGAGACCTCAACAAGCTGTGAATGTTCTGCGATGTTAAGAATCGGAGACAGGCTTACGGCCTAATAAACGCTGAAAGCGTTTCAGTTGCTAGGTTCTTCAGTTTGAATAATGTACATATTGTTCATTATATTCCTATACGTTCCAATTTGCTTTATGTTCTTGATTAGTTATTTGTCAAAATTTTCATTGAACCCGTCTATTGTTTTCGTCATTATATTTTGTTCTCCTGCTCTCTGAGCAGGTACACGGATTAATTAAGTAAACTCCACCAGCTACAACCCCTGCACGTTTTTTACCGCCAAAGTGGCATTTACAATGCCCTGGCATTGAAACTTCCAGCAATGAATTGATAATAACCATTTATATTCAGAATTTTAAGCAAATCCGTTCGTATGATTGTAGAACATATGATTAGCAGTTGCGCAGGCTAGTTCGAGTCCGCAGGAGACTTCAGAGAAGTGTCGGTTCAGTCCAATTTTGCTATGATTTCCGACCAGCCACCTTGCCTATTTTGAAACAAATGACACATTATTTGATCATTATGCTGCGCTACAAGCCTATGGATGACGGAGCCGTTGGTTGACTTTAACGTTAACCGTACCAGTTAACTTGTACGTAGTCTTTGCCGCTTTAAGCCCTATTGGCGAATGCTAAATGTCACTGTCGAGTGCGGAGTAATGATTTACATTAAATAAGTGATTGATTTATCTTATTTCATCACTCCGCACTATCTGGGTTGAATATATTCCGCGATAGAAAGCGTCGAACTAGTTAAACTGAACGCGATTGTTTTGCTTAAAGCACTATTGGCGTGTGCTAAATGTTAATGTCAAGTGCGGAGTGGTGTTTTCCATTGAATAAGTGATGGATTCACATTTTTTCATGACCCCGTATCCTCTGGGTTTAATATTTTATGAGATATGGAATTGAACTAGTTAAACCGTAAGAGGTCGTTTTGCTTTAGGGCTCTATTGACGAGTGCCTAATGTTATTGTCGAGTGCAGAGTTGTGATTTGCATTGAATAAGTGATTAATTAACCTTATTTCATCACTCCGTACTATATGGGTTGGAAATTTTCTCAGATATAAGCGTTTTACTTGTGGAACCTGAAGTGATCGTGAGGTTTCACTAGAATGAGAGGAGATATGATCGTTGAACATGCTAGAATAGACAACGGAAATATCTGTCTCAAACGCTATGGTTCCAGTTTCTCGATTCTATATAATTTGAAAAGTTGTGTTTCTTTTTGACACCAGTGATATATATTGATATTCTATTACAGCGGCAGCTTCTGAAATTACGGAAACACCTGATTCTCCGCCGCATTCGATCGATCCATTGTTCGCTACACACATGTCCCGTACTTTCGTTCGGGAGCGCAGCCGTGGGTAACAAAATTGACTCGTAAACAGGCCCTGGGCCCAACGCCAACCATCAGCATGCAATATCTACACATAGCTTCAGATCAATGAGCTGTGGGTAACTCTGGCTAACAGTAAATCCGCTTTGCACAACACAGCCACTGCTTCACAGCGCGAGCGCCGGAGCGCAACGGGCCTTACCGCAACAGGCGGCGCAGGTTAGGTTAGGTTACGTTAGGAGTAGCTGTTGGCCCCCTGTTGCGGTAGGGCTAGGGCCTGTTGCGCCTCGGCCAGCTGTGCTCCGGCCTGTGACTGAACGGCGCTGTTGTGGTGGGCGCTTTGTGCCAAATGCCGTGAAGATGCCCGGCTGAGTTACGCTCTGCTCAGGAAGGTATATGAATCGACAGAATCGCACTGTGGAGTGTGGACTTGGGCTATGCTGACCTCTAGCTATCCACCCCTTTCGTTCCCAGCATCTCTTTAGCCTAGTCTAATTTCCTCTCAGGTTGACAGGTTCAGTCGCCTGAGTGCTGAGTCCTGACGTGACGTGACACTGACAGTCTAACATGAGAAAGTAGAAACTTCTAGCTGTGGCCTGTGAGGCTTGCTGAAGTCCCGTGGAATCTTGCACATTGGCTCTAGCCTCTAGCCGGCACCCACCTGTCCCACCAGGCACCAGTCTCCAGACTAAAGAAGCAGCACTCTAAAGTCTAAACTAGCAAAAAGCCTTGTACCAATTCTGGTGCTCTCACCTGATCTTTTTCTCTGACAGTGCTGTCAGGGACAGGGAACAGGAGTACAGGACAACAGGTTACAGGATAGGAGGTGCTTTGTACACCACATGTCTTGAAAGCCGAAACCAATTTAGAAAAAGAAACTTCTGTGTTTTTAGCTACAGCTAATTAATAAGGGGAGCATCTGCCAGACTGCCACTGGTTCAAAAAAATCAATAAATTTGATTTTTTTATTGTGCATGCTCTAGTTTTTGTGTAAAGTAATTTAAAAAATATACCTATAAAATGAACCTTTTTTAACAATATGTAGGTACTAAGATTCCTTTAAATTGAATCTGTATTTATATTATAGAATATAGATCATTATTCTTGCTAATTGCTAAATACTAAGAGTCTAAGTGTTCTTTGTTTGCAGTTTGCACTTAGCCTATTTGAAAGCTACATACACAAAACAAGATGAATTTAGGTAACACATTAACAGAAACAGAGCTAGGTAATAGTGGCTAAACTGCGACAGTCTCGGCCAAGCCCTGCGCCGGTACCGTCTAAAAATTGTAACTGTAAATTTATTTGTTGCCGCTGAACAAAGATAGGAAATGTTCTGAACATGTCTCACACCGCTGCCTGTAGCTCTGCCACTGTACGTAATACCATAACTATGAAATATGGATGTATATGCAATAATTTTTATGTAAGGCTGTTTTGAACTTGTATAAAAATAATAAACTGAACATTTTTATAGCCTAGATATGGATATCAAGAAAGTACATTCATAGCTTATTATTCAAGATCAAGTTAAACTGGAGTTACTGGACAAAAATAAATCTAAAGATGCATGCTGCTACCCTAAATGCAACTAATTGGCATTTGGCAATAGAAAAGCTTGGGCTACAATATTAGGCAATTTTTTGTCATATTTGATATTCTTATTTTTTCAATAAATTTTACTTATTTGGCTCCCCTGAACAATTAAAATTTCTAAAATACACCATCTTAAAAATCTATCTCTTCCAAAGATTTCCAAGCTACAGCATTAAAAGATATACCATTCCATTTGATTTGTGAAATAAATATCTAGCCATTCACTGATCACTTTCTTTGATTTCATTTCAGTTTCAATTATATATTGAAAAAATGGAGGGAGTGGAGAGGGAAAAAAAAAAAAAAAATTAGAAAAAACATCATTCATAAGTAGGGAAATTCCAATTTAGACTACATACACAGAGCACTGAGAGCAGCCTATCACAGAATACAATTGAAGATCACCTTACTCTGTGTCTGTGCCCACTGCCCTACTATAAAGTATGTGATACTGTCTTAGCAGGCCAGGGTGCAGAAAGTGGGTAAATATAGAAAAATTATTGGTGATGCATCAGCAGCAAAATTCATACCTTCAGTAAATCTTGCCAAAATATTTGGATTGAAATTATTGCATTTTAGGAATTACTTTGAAATTATTGCAAATCTGGAAGACCACAAGCACACACAGTAAGGTTTCCGGTACTGGTAGGTATGTCAGATGGGCCAGGATGCAGTGAAGCTTTTACAAAAATCAGTTGTGATGATGCAGTGCATGGAGAGTAAGGGATATACTATCAAAGTTGTTTGCAGCATTTTCTTATTAAAAGTTACCTGGTGACGGATATTGAAAATGGCTGGCCATGCTTTAGGCTAAAAATCCATATACTGGCAACTCTGCTTGCACCCTCTGCACCCTGGTTAGCAGCCTAGCAGGCATCCCTTGTTAGTCTCCACTCTCCAGCACTTGCTATAAATATAAGTTTATAACATCCTGTAAAATTAGCATTACAAGTGCTTTATACAGGAAAATAAGAATTACACTATTAGTTGTCATAATTAGTGCTGCTCAAACCAATTTTGTTGAGTAGCTTATAGTAGTTAGATCTTGCACATTTTAAATTTGTCAATATAATTGTAATAAAATGCCTAATATGTTCAAAATAATTGATGAAATAGGTATAATTTTAAATAATAAACATTTTGTGTAAGTTCAGTGGTTGTGATCATGTTATTTAAATTATAATATTTTTCTCTCTTCAGGATTTTTTATTGTTTTGAAATTCATAGGAGAACTGTCCAAGTGCTATCTATCACCATGGCTGATAATGTATCTAAAGACTTCTCACCATCAACCATATATTTATGTTTCTACAATCTCTTCCTGAGTTTGGGGTGAGCTGAGATAATTGTAGGTGTTTAGAAATTTGAATTATTCAATTTGCCATTTTGGTTCTCCTGTGAAGTGTAATAAGTGTAATGTGAGGATTTCACCTAAGGCTTTATACACTTCTTATCTTAGTTTCCTAAATGTCATGTGGTAAACAACTATTTTGTACCTGCTTTGAATTTATTTTAGTACCACGTTCTATTCTCTTAGTAGAGGTCTGAAATAATGGAAGTAATATCTATAATTTCTATAAGTATTGGCCAACTTACTTTCTCTGCAGAAGTTTTGACTATGACTATATAATATAATCAGTGGTTTTAGTCACATATGGATTGCATTGAAATCGCTCTAATGTCAAACCTTGAAAATATTTATTTTAGTTCAATTCATGATTTTGACATGTAATTCATCTTACAGATGGACCATTTTGATGATCCAGTTCCTAAGCCACATTATTTATGAAGGCAGACCTGGCCTCTGGAACTCTACATCAGACTGCCTCCTCATTTTTCAATCACTTGCAATTTTAGAGGTGAGTGTATTGAACAACCAAGTTGCTTCTTCAAAGCAATTGTATTCTTATCTTTCTAGTCAAGTATAATAGCCGTCTGGAGAGCTGCCCTGAAAATTTTTTATTTCTATTCTTATTAACAGTACTTAAATCTTAGTTTATAACAATGGCTAGAGGAAAGACATCAAGTTGAAAATGTTTGAAAAAACAAATCTAAAATGATTGTGCATAGTTTATGTGCAAGATCACTGAAACACAAGTATATATAATAAGCAATCAGGGTTGGCAATGATTAAATCAAAATGATTAAATCACTTGATTTTTTATAAAAAAATCATGATTTTTTTTTATTTTTTCGATTTTTTTGATTTTTTCATATATATAAATATATTGAGTGGCAGTCTTCAATTTATATTGAGGTATTGTTATTCATGGTTTAGTATAAATGTACTATGAATGACAAATTGGTATATAAACTTGTTGCCTTTAGTGTTCATTAGGTTCCAATAAATTGAATGCTTTTGGTTACTTTGGTACAGAGGCATCAAGTGTGCAATACATCGTATGTAGCCAGTAGCTTAGCTAATTCTTATAAGGCTATAAGTAGTCTTTAACTATTTGACTATTTATTATATATTGATTACAATATACAATTTAAATGTGTTAGCTAGTTTATACAGGGTGGGGCAGAACTGATTGAACAGTTTTGAGGCAAAATAAAAGAGTAATGGAGGTACATAAAGAAGAAAGTTTATTTTCCTCAAGATTAGCATATAATACCATTTAAAATACTTATGTTTTGAAAACAATATCAGGAAGATGGTGTTTGTTAGCTGCATCACACTGTTGAAGTCGTTCTCATAAGTTTCCTACAGCACATTCACACAAATGGCAAGGTGTGGCCATAACCTCTGCTACAATAATCCGTTCCCTTAGCTGTGGTAGGGTGTGAGGGCGACTTCTGAACACCCTTTCTTTTAGATGTCCCCAAAGAAAGAAATCACAAATGCTCAAATCAGGTGACCTCGCAGGCCACTGTAAATCACCCCTCAGAGACGCCAGACGTACGGGAAACATGCGTTTCAAAACATTGAGTGACATTCTGGCTGTGTGAGCTGTAGCCCCATCCTGCTGAAACCACACGTCTCCCAATGCTTTATTCTCAACAATGTTTTCCATCCTGGGCTGCAAAAATTTTTGCAACATTGCCGCATAGCGATCAAAATTCACCTTCACGGTTACTCCCTCCTCTGAGAGCGACTCCAAACAGTGTGTTGCAGCAAACGGCCCCCTTCTTCCAGATATTGTTTTCAAAACATAAGTATTCTAAATGGTATGTTATGCTAACCTTGAGGAAAATAGACTTTCTTCTTTATGTACCTCTATTACTCTTTTATTTTACCTCAAAACTGCTAAATCGGTTCTGCCCCACCCTGTATATTGAGAGGTTGAGATTGTATTGACCTTTTAGGCAATTAAAAAGATTTTCCACCCTAATACGAGTATTCTAATTAAAATATTTAATTTCAATCTTTAAATATGTGAATTTAAAACTAGAAACAAAACAATTACAGTTATAAGACTATGTATAAAATAATTAAATGCAGTGAATGGATATAAAATATTTGAATTGTGCACATGTTTATTTCAAACAGTATTAGATTTTCTCATAACTTAAATCTCGTTTCAAGTCGTATGAGGTTTGTTTGGTTATCGTTCAGTTTATGTTTAGTATTGGTTTATTAGTCTGAATTAAATGGGAACAGTGCAGTCAGTCACTCAGTCACTACTAGTCGGAGTGTATAGAGGGTAGAGTCTGGTAGATTTATAGGACTTAAAACTAGTAGATCTATTGATAGTGCAGTGCACTGTGCTATCAGCTACATATCTGTTATGTGACTCTTCAATGTTTAGAAGATCTGCATTCCTGAAGTGTTTTTGTAAATTAAAGCCAGTTAAATGGTCAATATTTAGCTCATTACCTTGCTCCATACAAACTTTACAAGCTAATGAATAGACTTACCAATAATTGTTTACCCAAAAATCCCTAAGTGGTAAACACCACCTTGGCCTGTTGGCCATTATTGAAGGCAATAAGTGCCCTTTTTAACCATCCATTATGATCCATATACTGTTATTGTTAGTAGGCTAATTGCAACATAAAAAATAACACTTCAAAAAGACAAAAAAGTTGAAAAAATAAAAAAATCAAACAAATCAAAAAAATCATGAAAAAATCAAACAAATCATTGATTTTTGATTTTTTTGATTTAAAAAAAAAAAATAAAAAAAATCACCAACCCTGTAAGGAATCCAGACCAGGACCATTTAGAATGAAGATTCTCAAACTCCATTTGCAAAAATATTATTATGGGAAATTTGTAGGTATGGTTTGGTTCATCTCTTACATCTGCTTTTATTATTTTTGCTTGCAGGTTGTCCACTGCATTGTGGGAATAGTTCGCTCGAGTGCAGTCTTGACATTTCTCCAGGTGTCATCTCGCCTCTTCCTCACATGGGCTATACTTTACTGCCTGCCAGAGTCAAGAGACAGTCTTGGTTAGCTATAGTAGTACAATTCTTATCAATTGAGGATTTATCTTGTGTCTTGAGAAAGGAGACAAAGAAGAGTTACAGTCAAGTATCTTGATGTACTTTTGGATCCTATGTAGAATTCTTTCTCTCTGACTGAGTAGTGCAACAAAAAACTCTTAACATTAAATGAATATTGATTTATACGTATAGGTACATTGATTTTATTCATATTCCTCAGTCTTTCAAACTTATTCACTTGTTGCCTAAATATTAATTCCAGAGAGTGCCTTTTACCACTTTTACAAATATTGGTAGTGACGGACAGCTAAATTGATATGTTGAAATTCTAATACCACCCCCTCATTGCCCCAATTGATAACCACCACAAAAGAATTCAACCTCTTGATTACCACCAAACTTCATACTTCCAATGAGTGGTGGATGTTACATTTGGTTAAAGAAATAAACTTAATTAAAACTGAAAGTTAGTGAAGTGGATATTGGACAGCCCTACCAGTTTTAGTATACTACCTGAATTTTCCTTGTAACATCAATATATGCAAATTCCTACAGAACTCCTCAAAATAAGTGTAATATTTATGTAATTGACTGATGCAATCATCCACAATAGCTAAGCACAAGCTATTTATAACTTCTATTAACCCTAAACCATTGTATAAGTAATATAGCTAATTTTTTTACTTTTGTCCAGGTTTTCCCATCGTTCTTTTTGCGTGGAGCCTGACTGAAATTGTCAGGTATCTCTTCTACTTCTTGGGACTTGTTGGAGTAGCTGCTGATTTTGTGGCTTATCTGAGGCAAGTTCCATGCAGTCTCTTGCTGCTGAAAAGTTATATTTATTTCTAAATCATGATTGGCAAAAGCGTACGGTACTTTTAGAGTAGGTAATAATTTGAAGAGCCCATCATGTTAAATCACTGCACAATTGTTATTGGAGGGCTGATGTTTCTTTTCGTGCTTTGAACGTGAGCCTCTTTTTAATTGTAGTCTACTACTAAAATTTGGCATCAAAATTTAAAAGGCCTATTAGAGCACGGTGTCCATAGTTTGATCTACTTATCTATTTCAGAGATAGACAAGCTTTTAACTAAATTAGAGAAAATTGACGGTGACAAACGCGCGATATCAAGAAGATAGTTGAGCTAGTACTGCAGGGCTCTGCGTTGCTTGGCAGTGCCCTAATTTGTTAAAAAAATGTCTGAAATTGTTCCGTATGTTCACATGGTATCCAAGAATCAAAATAATATCTTGTTCAACTATAATATGTGAACACTTATAAAATTTTAGTTGCCAAGTTTAGCATGTAAGTTTCTTTTTAGCGAATTTTCTCATTTATGGAAAAAATGCACTATTGTGCTCGCCATGTCCGTCTGTCTGTCTGTCCGTCCGTGACTTCACGTTTTCGTTATTTTTTTTATCGTGGGGTCTAGCATACCATTAGCTGCATTGGACATTAGTTCTCCTTGTAGTGATGTGCTTTTGATGTGTCTTCCCTCATTGTTTGCAGGTACACGATGTTCATAGCACTCTATCCCTTGGGTGTTACGGGCGAGATGCTCTGCTATTTCACGGCTTTGCCCCTGGTCCAGAAACACCGCTACCTTTCAGTTACTCTTCCCAATGCCTGCAACTTCTCCTTCGACTCCTACTATGCATTCATCATTGTTATTGTAATGTATATACCCGGTGAGTGCGAGTTACATTACGGTACATGATGTGTCATGAATTTCGGTTTGGTTTCATAGAATTACCTAGGTGTGTAAAAAAATCTGCTACTGGTTTGTATTGTTTGCGATATTATTTGTACTCGTCCCGAAATTTGTCCAAAAATTTATCAATATCTTTGAACTTAACACGTCTTTACTCCTTCGTAATTTAACCATCAAATATCTACTTTAATATAGTTATTTCAGGAATTTTTATTGTTTGTTGCAGTTTTCCCTCAGCTCTACCTACACATGTGGGCTCAGCGCAGGAAAGTTTTGGGTGGAAGCACCAAGCAGAAAATTCATTAAAACGCTCCTCAACTTTGTTACGTCGTGCCATCAGCTGCGTCACTGAGGCGAAAAAGCATGGGTCCAGTTGCCATAATCTTCAGTGTGTTAATCTTAAACAATTAATTATACATCAACTGGTGATGATGTGGGTATGGGATGATATGTGATCGAGGCTTGAAATCATTTTATCCCTAAGGATTTAGTTCAGAGTGCTACTGCCTACAGACAGTTCTGTGTTTAGGTCAATATTGCTCTATAGGATTGTTTTTGTATCTAAAAATGTGTCAGCCATAAATTTAAGGTAGAGAATCACTTCGCTGTACCGTGACCAATACTTAAGGCTGAATGAACATTAGACCCCTGTGTGTGTTGTAGCTTTTCAGATTGTTAAATGACTGTTAGGCACCAACTATTGATTGAAAAGTTCAATAAAAGTTTTGTATCAAATCGAATCTTTGATGTATAGGCGTATATTTTTTGGTATCATAGTAATTTTAAAGTTATTTAACTGTTAGAACATCAAATGTAAGAATGATTAAGGAGAAGATGTCAGTAATTGTGCTGCTCTGGTTGTTCATATATTTTTCTAAGTGGTCGTGTTTGAGGTATTGATTAAGCGGGCTACAGGAATCTTCTAAATACCACACATTATCTAGGTTAATCTACATTGAAATAATATCACAACCAATTTCTTAATTAATCATTACTTATTTAGGGTATTTCTACACGATACACACAGCTGTTGTTACGATATTTTTTTAATTGTCGGATTTTAAAGAACTTTATTATTACTTTGAATGGCTTTTTGTTTATTTCGGATGTACTTCTTCATTCTGACACTACCCTGAAATTTATTCACTCTAAACTCTTGTTATTTCATAAGTGGGAAAGGACGAATGCCCGGTAAACAAAGGCTTGTCTGTTATTAGCTGTTACTTCTTGAAATGCTACCCAAATATCTGGCATTGTTTGACGTATTAATATCACACGTGATTCTTGTGTTTGATTTGTGTCTAATTCTTTGAATCCACTAAATATTGCATGCATGCTCGCTATATATTTCTTCGTTTCAATTTCGTGTAGAGTTAATAAGAACATTGCACTTCAAGTGGCGTCAGACAACGCCTAGCTATGACTCATACAGCGCTTTACTCTCGTGATTGCTGGCAGGATGCGGGCTTGTCGTCTTTGCTTCATCACATGACGATAATTCACCCTTTTGCGTGTTTACAGCAATGGGAATAGTTGTTAATAGTTGTATGACAACGTATCTTTGAGGATCGAGGGTGCTTGAAATGTCTTGCTTATTTGCATCCAGTCACAAATAGCGATGAGCTGTACTTAGTTACTGTGTACTTTATTGGATGCTAAATAATTTCCTAGTTTTCTTTTAATTAAAAATAACAGAACAATTTCTTCTGTAACCAATTATTGATAATTGCGTTTGTTCGTGTTTGACAAGAGCCAAGGCTTGCAGATGACCGTGAGGCTGCTCAGTTACTTTTATTGTTATATTGTTGTTTGTTGTGGTATCTTTGTGTGCTTTGTTTGATGTTTTTTGTTAATTTTCTGCGTTGTTTCTCATTCATAAGGTATTGTGGTGGCAAAAAGTTTGGTAAAAAAGTTTGGTTACGCGTTTTTCTCCTATCCCTTGTTCTTTATAATGTTTTTGCGTTTTAATATCAATATGACCTTTATTTTTGAAGAGTAATTGCGTTACTTCACAAATACTTGAGAAACTTGTTTTCTCTCTAATGCCATGTTGAAAATAATCTGGATAATACTTTTCAACCTTTTCAGCAATGTAGAGCTTTATGACGTCTCAACGCTGTTAACGACGAGTACTTCGGGAAAATCAAGTTGGTTTGGGCTAGTTACAGGCCAAAATTAGTTGAGCAACCTTAGGAAATCTTCACCGAATTCGAAATCAGGCAAACGCAGAATGAACTATTCCAATGCAAGCAAAGCTCAAAAAATTCTTTCGTACGCATCTTCTCGAATAAAATGATCGAAAAGTCAGAGCTTGCGCTGACCTTGAGCTGCGGCAGTTAGGCACAGCAGGACATTTCTTACTAAACGCGAGTGACGTACTCTTCGCAGAACTTGTTGACTATTAGCTGCAAGTGCTGTAACGTTAGTCGTACCTCATTGCTTCAGTTGCCGTTTATATGCGAATAAAATAATGATGCGTCACCGAAAGCGTTATATCGCATTGAAGAAGATGCTCAATTAACACCATCTATCCGTTGTAGCTTCTTAAAATCGGTATATATTGTTGCATATACTGTCTATGCACTTCCGTGTATGTTACTTAATTCTGGCATTTTATTGTATATTTTAAATTTAAATTAACCGAATAATTCGTTAAACTTCATCGTCTGAACTGGAGTTAGTTGGCTAGCCTTGGCCTCACGGAGTTGTTCATTTAAATTAACTTTTAGTCTCAGGACCGACGCAGTGGACATTTATAGAACATGAATGATTGAAGACTTGTACTTGAAAATTTAATTTGGAAATTTTAGTAGTTTTTCATATTAGGCTGAATATTTATAATTCAGTTAAGAAGTCTCTTGAGAAGCAAGACATCGCCATAGAGGCCAATTAACATAACATAACATAGTGATGTCGGCGCTGAAGTGTAGGCCAGATGTGGCCTGTCGCCGATTCTTTTCCTTTTCGTGCCTTGTTCATAGATCTAAACTCGTGTCATTTGACCGGATCTTTTCATGACTGACGATAGTTTGAAGTAGCTACTAGACTTCCACCGGGTTCGATAAGGAGCTAGGCATTTCAAACCTGAACATATATTTTTCCATAGCTTTATCTAGTCTGTTCTTGAGCGCGTTCATACTTGAACGCGTTCATACATAATTGAAATATCGCTGTTTGTAACGGAATTCAACATTATTTGTTTAGTCCTTATGTATTACGTAAGGTATTAAAACATCTCTATCCTGAAAAATTAGTCAGGGATTCGAGTAGTGACGTTGAGGTGCGCAGGCTAGCACAACGGAGTCAGTACTCGGTAGCACATATAAGCTCCGCCTCTTCGGCATCTGCTTCAGTCTTGACTCGAATCCAAGCGTGTGAGCAGCAGTAATTTTCTCGTCTCAGCTTATTTTCCAATTAACTCACCATGGTAAGTGGTGCCAAATTAAGTAGGTGCGAGCGCACACAATTGTGAAAATAGGTCAGACCGGCTGTTGCTTCACCCGACCCCTTTCCCCTTTGAGTGTTTTTCAAAATAATATCCCACATTGACATAGGTACAAAGAGGGACAAGTATTTTCATTTTGTTTGGTCAATGGTACATAAATCATAGATATTTAGAGTTGAAACTTTTTTGGGCGAATAATGTTCCATCATAGAAAAGACCAAACTGTACGTTACTGAATTCTACCGTCTCGAGCTCTCAGATGACCATGCAATCATTTGCTATCAATAACGGGAAATCAATCAACTTGCTCAACGAATGAAATAATTCGTTCAGGTATTCGAGCTATGTAACAGTATTGGTCCCCTGAACTTGTGCTCCTCCGGCTCAAGTAACACTATTAAGGGTCATAAAAGCTGAACCTGAACGCAGTTCGTTTCTTCTCAAACATGACGTGACAGGCTGCTGATCAAAAATACCGGCGCACTCGTACGCTTCCTTCTTCAAACTCATCGCTGCTCAGCTTTCGTTCGGGTCGCCTGCCGAAGACCACCACTGCCCTGGGGCCTGGATGTAATGGACCATCATGATTCCTGCCTTCCGGAACGTAGCCTTCAACACTTAAAGCCGTCCGTATCTAGGCCGTGGGTCGAACCAGCCCTCGGTCGAACGGCCACTTGCCGAAGGACGATAAATTTTGGAACAGAACTATGCTATCTGAAACCTAACCTCAGATGCGGTGAACGTAAAATTACGTAATTTAACGATGCCCGGAAGTCAGATTCGATCCGCGGCCTGGTGGTGCACGGCAGGTTCTATGCGAGGCCGGAGGAAGCCAAAGCCGAATGGTTCACGGCTGATTGGTGGAAGTCCGGAGAGATCAAAGGCGTTCGATTCAGGGCGTATTGGTGCACAAAATTGGTGGTGCACGGCTGCGCTCCCCTTTCGTTCATTTACGTTGTGGCTTCAGCAGTACAAAATCACGTAGGCTACTAAATGAATACACTACGAATGAACAAAATACTAATGATCAATAATGACCATTTACCAGACTCTTCTCTGCGAAATTCATATGCGCATCGATTTATCGTTATAATGTCGTGTAAAAGTAATCATAATAGATATTAATTAGCGCAGCAGTGCGTCCTGCCTCGTGTTTCTGTTGAGTGTTCGTGAAAAGGTCATACGGGAAGCGCGGGAATGTTTGCTTTATTCTCACATGTAACTAAGCCATTCTACCTATTGCTATCATTCAAATTATTATGTATGGAAATTATTTGTCGTGACTTGTACATTTTAAACATTTCCTTTTTTTCAGTGTAGCTGGATGGGGAATTTTTCTCTCTCGTTTAGCTGTGGGCGTTGAACGGATATTATTTTTGTGCAGTCTATAACAGCTCTTCGAAACGATCATGCTATTTGTAAATACGAACACAAGCTGTATGTATATTATAATTTTATAAAGTAAACAATTAAGAACACTTTGTTCTAAAAAAATGAAGTTCTCCCCATCGTGTAATATTTCTAAAGCACAAGGTGTATGAAAGAGCAATATGACATTTAGTTTCGACGGTAAAA
The DNA here is from genome assembly GCF_000764305.2 of Hyalella azteca. Classification (NCBI taxonomy): domain Eukaryota; kingdom Metazoa; phylum Arthropoda; class Malacostraca; order Amphipoda; family Hyalellidae; genus Hyalella; species Hyalella azteca. The sequence continues at coordinate 28,674 of NW_025938304.1, read as the reverse complement.
GAGTGCAAATCAATTGCGGTCAAGAGGCTCTCGTGTGAACGGGTTATCTGTATAACCAAGTCAAGCAGGGAAGCCTCCTATCAACATGACAGTCCTTGTAGAGAAATGATCGGCGAGCTATCACGTTCAAAAAAAAAAAAAAGCTATCACGTTCAAAAGTCGGCGAGCTATCACGTTCAAATCAAAACATGGGCATTACTCAAAAAGACAAAGTAGCATATAATCAGTTGTGATAAAATGGAAGAAGCAAAGGATAGATAGGTAAATACACTAGGTACAGTTTTTACTTAGCAACATCATTCATCTTGATCGAATGGTATTAATAATAGAGGGCGCGTTATACTTTTCATTTTAATGCTTTGTAATTTCTATGAAATTATTCCACTGCATGAAATGAGTCAGCAATTTGAAAACTAGTGTTGAATATCATCTTGAAGAAATATGACCTATGGCTTCGCTCTCCGCTACAGATAATTTCAGCATGAGAGCCTGAATAACCTGAAGCGTAATCTAACCTAACCTTACTGTCAGTCTTGCTGGATTAGTTTTAGAGATGGTCGATGCACATCGATCTCCTCTAACTAACTTCAAGGATCAAAAGCCAGTGTTGACCTAACGTTGTACTATTGGCTTGTACTTTAGCAGAATAATTCTACAACTTTCAATAACTGTCTTGTAAACTAATGCCGATTAGAACCATGAACACGACCAAGTCGCTGTGACTTCCAAGTTAAGTTTTCACCCCATGACTCCTGAAAACAAATGTGTCTTTAGAAAACGAACCGCGTTGCTGAGTGATGTGAGAAAATTTCTGGGTTTTCTGTTGTTTTAACTAGAAGATTGCCACGTCATTGTTTGACGGTAGCCATTGTGTTTCAAAGCTGGGACAATTCATCGTGTAAATGTGAGCACAAAGGAAAACTAACATTAATTTTTTTATATTGTTACTGTTCCCTTACTGAAAGTAAGAAGGCTTGGGAAGAGACGGAATGCAAGGATTCCCTGATGCAACAGAATTTTACCGCTTTTCTAAAAGATACTATTTGAGTTTAGGGAATATGGATTTGCGCTCTCATTAGAACGAGGTTCAACTTGCTTGCCGAGTGTCAATTTTAGCACTCAAAAATTATTATGTTAATGGAGATTTTCATGTTATTTTTTACCTTTTATTTTTCAAGGCATCGGCATAATAAAAAAGTGAATTATTTATTAGCGTTATGCTTTTATCACGCGCATCTTGTATAAAGTCTGTTTATAATGAAACAAAAATGAACATAATCTAATCATAATCCGGAAATAATCACGAAGCAACAATTATTGCGTTTTCTTTTGCGGTCTGTGGAATACCAAAGTTGGGTTGCAGTGTTTCCCCCGCCGCTTTCTACGCGTGGCGCCAACCCAATGTGGGACACGCTTAAGAAGGAAATTTTCATCGAATCATAACGGCCGCAAATGGAAAGTGTCACCTCTTTCTCGTAGAGCTGTATTCGTTTTCCTTCAATTTGATATTTGTTTGTTTGCAACTTCTCATGAGGGTCTGAAGCTGCAATGCACTTGCTCTAGCTCCTTATTTTACTTCATAACTGTTGACCGCGATGAACTTTAGGTGGGTTATTCTCTCGTGCATCACAAAACGATTAAAAATTATTATTATTTTAAGTTTTGAATAAGTTGAAGGCGTAAGAATCTCCTAATTATTCTTGTATTTACTTGTTTAAATGCTGGACATTTCCCGAAACGCGAGAGTTAAATGGCTCTCTCCTTTCTAATCGACATAGAAAGACTGCTCTGAGCAATGTGAAAGCGAAAGCTATGAATCTATATGGTCAGATCAGCCATGCATTGAATCTTGATGGGACCCATTGCGTGTAATACGGAGCGATGTTGAGTCATGCGGGCATCTTATAGATACTCTCAACAATTTATTTAATTCTTCCTAAAATGGAAATAATTCAACAAAGTGAACGCTTCGAAACATGTACGAATATTGACGCCAAAGTATTTGTGAAACAACTCCATAAATAACTTATAACACGCGATTACTACAGCCGGGATACATTCGCAGATGAGGGAAAAGCATTAGAATTTCTTTAAAAAAACTTATTCGTATATAATTTTCATTGTATTTAACAACGTTTATTTCTGGTCCACAGAAGTACAATCATCTCGTTGTATTGCTGCTCTCGGCTACCGCTGTTGCGTCCGCATGGCCGACCGTGTCGCAGACTCAATACGAGTTCGAACCTTTGCGCGAGAGGTGAGTGTTTATCACACCTAAATATTGGGAGTAAATGAGAGCTAGATATTGTTCTGTTCATTTTTATCGTATTTTATTCGGCTAAGATAGTCTACATCGATGTATGGATGGATCGTTTTTGCTCATTACAAATTGAATAAGTCTCGTTTTCCGAATATGTATGTATATCCACTGCACACTTGAAAATCGTTTGACTAATTTTTTTATTCTATGCAATATATAAAAAAATCGTCTGCTGAACGATTCCAGAAGTTTTTAGAATATGAATGGTGCAACATATTTTGTTGACATGTGCAGTCAAGAGACCAGTGAGGGGGGCAGAGGGTGGCAGACATGGAACGCGCTGGTGAACTGGCTGCGCCCCGCCACCAACTACATCACCCAGCGACTGCCTAACAAAACACCGTCCGAGTTCGCCAGCGATGTCAGGGACACGGTAAATAATTTAATTCAAACTAATGTTCATTTGTTTACACGATTCATCCATAAACGAATCATACCAAATTGACTTGATTTAGCGCGCACAGATGATTACGGAACGTATTAGTGACAATTTGAGGAAATAAAAGGTTATAAATAACAGAATTTTTGAAAAGAAACACTGCGTCCGTCGAGTAAAGTAAACCTAAATTTCAGTAACCCTGAGAGAAATTAGTTTCAACCCAATTTATTCAACGCTATAAAAATGAAGACATTACCATCCATTTTATATCTTCATGTCTTCATGGTGATGATGGTACGTACAGCAGTCGTCCCATAGATCTGCTCACCAGAAACAGTTCTCATTGAAAGTGATTTTATTTACCTGCATATCTTATCTACATTCATAGTGCCATGCTTTTGAATTGAATATATTCTTGAGACTATAAGAATGAAATAGCAAATTGTAAATTGATGCCCTTTGTGTTTCCTTTATTCTTCTTGATATTATATTTAGTTCAATAACAAATGTGGCGTAGTGTTAGAACTATTCGACAAACTGATGAGGAATGTTGAAGTGTAATATTTAATATTACACTTCAACTAAAATGATATTACGTTTACATATTGAATATAAATTATATAATATGACAACTTAATATAATAATATTTACTGAGGTTCGTTAACTTAGTTCCCAAATGTCTCTATACTCGCTTTGTGTGCTAATCGCTTCTGGAGATTGTGTTTTAAAATACCAGTACAAAATGTTCATTTTAAATTCTATTCTACTCCTAAAGCTGATATTTTGAAGTTAGCAATGTTGGAAGCTTTAGCAGAGTTTATCTCAGTGGAAGCTTCCTACGGAAATGCCCATCCTCTGGCTTATTCGTAAAACAGACTTTGATTCACGCGTTAACAATAACTTGAGTATTATTATTGGCACTAACTTCTTGGTGCACAAGCACAATCCCGTGCGTTGTGATTGAATGATAATTTTTAATTATAAATTCCTCAATTTTACTTGAGCACTAATTAAGACTTGAATAATCATTTATTCACCTATACCTTCTTTAAAACATGTCTAGTATTAGAGAAATTCCGATGAAAAATCTCTTTTATGTTACTCTACTGTTCTCTTTATTGCATACGAACTCGAATTAATCGAAGGGAATTATAAGAATATAAGATTTAAGAAATTAAAAGATTTAAGGAATTATAGGATTCAAGGAATTATAAGATTTAAGGAATTATAAGATTTAAGGAATCATAAGATTTAATGAATTAAAAGATTTAAGGAATTATAAGATTGTTCAACAAGGTTTGGATATGGCGTCGGCGTTATATTGATGCATCACATCATGTACAGTACACGTATCCCATCAGTACACGTAGCCTGAGTCATGTCTGTGACTCACGTCCAGCGGATGTAATCATAATATTTTTGAGAACTACGTGACACACCAGCGTCCTGTGTTCTCTGAAACTCTCTGTTGTGCTGAACAAATCAGACAAACACTATAGCTATAACTTTGATCCAGATCGCATACGCGATTTATTGACGATGAAAAATTTTTTCCATCGAAAGTATTGCAGGAATGACGATATCATCTAACCTTTGGCAAACTTTAAATCAGTTCATGTTGAACATTGGCTTCCATGTTTTTTATATGAACATACACCAAAGTTTGTATTAAGCGTCTCTTTAATGCTTTCTTATCAGACCTTTTCGTACAGCAACTCCAGAAATTTTTTTCATGAAAGCAAGCTATTCATTTTACTAGGGACACAGATACATTGTCTTTGCAGATTTCCCGCAGTTGCTTTTTGTTATACAATCTTTAGGTAAAATACAATTCAAATTTTTTGTGCCTTGTAAACTTTTCCTAGCGCATCAAGTTGTAAAAACAATACTGTTCTGTCATTTTTAGAGTTTAGCACGCGTGCATTCTGGAAGAATTCGTGTTAAAAACAAAGTAATCGTTTATTTGCAGTCAGTTTGCAGCCTCTGAATCATTATATGTATTTTGGATTATGTTGCGCATATATGCACGATATACATTGTAAGCAATAAACTAACAGAGGTAGTTTCGATTGTTCACACATCGATTTTTCGCGTTGCAACGCGCATCAATTGTCCTCGGTGCAACACGCATTAATTGTCCACGGCGCAACATGCAGCAATTGTCCGCGATGCAACACCCATTATTTTCAAACCAAAATGGTCATAAGATTAAAATATTTGAATTCCGGCAGGCGGTTGACCTGCGCGATCGCGCCGCTGCACACCCCGTGGTCCAGGGCGTTGGTCGGGTGGTGCGCCCAGTACACGAGTGGGTCTCGGTGAGTGGCAGATCATCTCCGGCATATTTGACGTACATTCTACTCATAACTTTGACCAAATAAATTCATCATTTCATTAATAAAATAATCCAATACGGTTTTAATTATACATGATGACCATTTAACGTGAAATATTTACAGAATACGGCGAGCGAGCTGAGCAAGACGAGTTTCCGTGACATGTACGACGGCGCGATGAACACCGTGCGGCGTGCGGACGAGACCGTCGCTGACTGGCTCAACAGACGCGGCTCGCAGCAGCAGCTCAGCCAGTACAACTACGACGTCGCTGATGGTGTCGAGCAAGTGCTCCACTAGATGCTGCACTAAATGCTGCTCTACTTGATGCAACCAAGCAAGGCTGTATTGTAGCAGACGTCAGTGTATTCTCTGGGCCGTGAATGGATCATCGAAGGAGATTTTCGTTAGCAGATTATCCATAGATGAGACTTGAGCAATTTTAAAATCTTTCCAACGAGAAACTACGAAATATTTAGAATAAGATGCTAGGATACCGAGTTTTAAAAGATACTATATGAGAGATGTTAATCATCCATTGTTATTTAGGTTCCCCGTTGAATTGATTCTACAAATATCAGGAAAGTTCCATATGTTGCTGCTCGAACGAAATTGTGAGAAAATCTTCCTTACTCACAGTTACGCATCGTCCTTTTGGTTGTCAGTGCATTCAAATCATTCATACAGCATTACGGTTGGCTAATTTTAATCCATAAAACTCATGGTCAAGTCAATTGATAATAATTTGGAAATGAGCTGCATCAAACACTTTCATGAATTGTGTTTATGATCGAATTCCGTAATGTACGTGTAGTCTGACCGCTCCTAACTCATGAAATGAAATCGCTCCCGTATGCGCATGATCGAGCTGCTGTGTATCACAACTGTTCTTCATTACCTAGAGAGAAAAGTACATTTTTTAGTTCGTTTCAATATAAGGTATCTTTTTTTCATAAAATGTTACATCGGTCAGCAATGTGCCAAAGAAGTTGACTTCGGTGCGATGCAAACGAAACTTCGCCGACTTAATCTCTAGAAAATCGCGGTTTCAAAAATTTCCATTGTTAGGATAAGTTATTTTGTAACATTGTCTTGATACTCCATATTATTTCTGGCAAGGTACTCCTGTGCTATGTTTACATCGTACACATACTTGCAGTCTAGCTTTAGTTTGGGATCTCCTCGTGGCATGACTTCTGTTATTCATCACAAATCCGTATTGTGAAGCTCTACTATTTATTGGAATCTGCTCGTGGCATGACGTCCGTTATTCATAATCACAAATCCAGCTCGTGAAGTTTCAGTGTTCATCATTCGAGTCAACGCTCTCTTGTATACCCGCAAGATACTGTTTTATAATACATATATTTATCTTGATTTATCGTTATTTGTTTTCCCTCGCATCTTTTTCGAATCAAAATGTTTACATGGCTCGCTTTTAGTTCTTCTGAGTTTTTAAGGTTATGAGTTATGACACTATGATATGGGAAACGCAGTAACTGAATCGAAAAATCTTAGAAATGTTGAATAAAACACGATGTTAATTAACTATAACAAATATAACTGCGTAAAGCACATTAATGGTAAAATATTCGATTTTCTCTCAAGGATTTCAATAATTTCGTTTCAAATGAAAGCGAAACAGGATACAAAAATTTTGACGCTCACTTGCATTATTGTGATATTTTTTATTGAGAATGCCATAATTTCACATGTCATCAACGTTTCCTGAGCATAACAACGCTATCCTGGTCGAGCCTTGACAATGAACTTGGTCGTCAACTGACGGCGCGAGGAGCGCTGTTAGCCGCAGCGTTTGTAATGCGGCAGTCGGGGCATCACCGCGCTGTGTTATGCGGCTATATAAAGTCATAACCCAATTCTCGATCGTTTCTGTAGGAACTCCCTGCACTCCAATCAAAAAGAAGAATGTGATGGAGGCTTAGCAAGAGTGATCCTAAATGGGCGCGTGATAACGACAAGCGAGCGTCGCACCTGAATCAGTTATTCAATGGCCCATATATGATGGGTTTGGGACTTCCTAGTCCCCAGTCACGCTGATGCGTCGCCTTCGTCGTCCTCCGTCTCCGAGTCATCGCTAGGCAGGTCGCCCCGCCCGCTGGTCCCGGATGTAACGTTGGACGTGTTCCGTATATTTGCCCTCTTTTGGGCCAGCTGATGCAAGACGCTATTGCTTGTCACTTGCTGAGGGTAGATTCCCATAACTGGACAATCCGGGATCGTTCTTAACCAATTGACCAGTCGAGTCTCTTGAATGTTGCAAGGGTGAACTCCCCTCCTCTCAGCACTTTTGGAAAGGCATTAAAGAGCTTCGGAAGCAGCAATTTCAGCAATAAAGATCAAACTAATTTAAAATCTTTCAAGTGACCTGAGGTCTTTAAGTGTTACGACTTTATGAAAATGGAATGAAAGAAGAGTTTAGTTGTTGAAATTTAGAGGAAATCAGTTAGATGAGTAGGAAGTTGGACGGAAAAAGACAGCAAGAATAGCTAAAGGTTTCACTGCGTGTTGAAAGAAGATGAAAGACTTAAATTAGTATTGCACATTCCGAAACAGTATATTCAACTGCCATCGTGAATTGCACGAACCCTCTTCTTGCACAATAGAACTATTGATATTTAATAAACCTTGATAATACTTTGAAATGTTTTGAAATATTTGATGTAATTTGATATATATGTAACATATCATATATTTAACAACTTTGATATATATTTGATATAGATTTTATTTAAATAAATTCAATATACGTATATATATTTGAAATAAACTTAAACTTTGCTATAGATTTGAAATATATTAGATATTAATCTGATAGAAATTAGATATAAATTTATAATGATACACTTAAAATATGTGCCCAACTTCCCACTGGAGCAAAAATAAGCTTAGTTATTGTAAACCAAACAAAATGAAAATGACACTACATTCGCACAAAATAAGGGACAGCGAATCAGCGACAACTTTAAAATGTTCTCTTTTGCGTACAAACGTCCTCAAGTTGCTACACTCAATAGTTTACGTATAATTTAAGTTGAAAGTTACTTTAAAATGTTCTCTGTTGCGTACAAACGTCCTCAAGTTGCTACACTCAATAGTTTACGTATAATTTAATTTGAAATTTGTGTTCCCGGAGAGTGATATACGGTGGGCGAGGGTTAATGTTTGTGAGTCCTGAAACGCAGTTTCAGGACTCACAAACTCTGGACTCACCCAAATAGTGAGTCCTGAAACGCATTTACGTTAACAAGAAGTGGAAGTCATGCGAGATGCAAGCCCAGTCCTTAGGATCGAGGCTCCATGTATATCTTTTATATTACACGCGTGCGATCGATGACCAGAGAATTCGTTGATTTATATTATCAGTGAGTGGAACTTTTCTTCGGATGACGGCAGATTAAAAGGCAAGTTTCAGGGAGTAATTCTTATTTATTAACGACGTTTCGAATGCAACAAACATTCATTTTCAAGTTAGAAGAAGCATTAAACATTGAAATTTTGGTGGAAATAAGTACATAATATAAGTAGATAGGATACAACAGTAAAATTTGTACCAAAAATTACTCGGAAAATTCTTTCAGAGTTCAGACAAATCCGGTAGTCAGAAAATAGATAGGTGGAGTCCAATCTGTTGAGATGAGGGGTTCAGCTATCGCCGGTCGGTTGTTGTCGGGCCACTGCTTGATCACGATGCTGGTGAGTACCTTCAGCACAATGCGAGTGACGGTCTGGTTTATAATAATAATAATAATAACAATAATTATAATAATAATAATAATAATAATAATAACAATAATAGCGGTGTCAGCGTTTATTAGGCCGTAGTCCTGTCGCCGATTCTAAACATAGCAGAATATTCACAGCTTGTTGCGGTCTCGAACGCGCAACTCACTGCTTCAATTTTGCTTTGCTTAACCGCCCGGCCTCCTCGCCGATTCTGACCAGAAACTGGCGCACAGAGCTGGGATCGAACCCGCGCATCTCTGCGCCAATCTTGGTACTCTGAACTTTAACCACTGGGCCCATTGAGGTTTCGAGGTTGTAGACATGAAGAAGTCTACAACCTTCTTTGAAGCAAAATTTATAGACTACACCGGCCTCTCGGATAACTCCCGCGTTTTTGCAGGGGCTTTTGTTGCGTTTAGTTTGGAATTTGACATTGTCATCGATCACATGTGTGTAAACAAGTAAATCCTGCCATCTAATATTAATCTTTTATATTAGTATACATATTACTTTCTATCTATCATATAATATATCACATGAGTAATGCAGTACATGTTAGGAATTACTGAAAATAGAACAATAATTAATGGGCATAATAAGCTTTTTTCGAGTACCTTTCACGGAAACACGTTCAAGAAGTTACCCCTCGTGGCGATAATTTTCAATTGATATATTCTAGCGGAGACTATCCCAAACTAATCCACTGCTCATGACTCTGTCTAACCATTCAAACCTAACAATCGTGTGATACAAGAATATTGCCATATACTCGGTGAAGTTATTCGAAATAAATATTATATCTTTGTAAAAATCTAAACGGAAAAATATTCATTCATATTATACACCTATTTTCATTTTGAATAAATATCTTCCAGAAGGGCAGGGTGCCCAGTGGTTAAAGTTCAGAGTAGGTACGGGTACCATGATTGGCGCAGGGAGGCGCTGGTTCGATCCCAGCTCTGTGCGCCAGTTTCTGGTCAGAATCGGCACGGAAGCCGGGCGGTTAAGCACAGCAGAATTGTAGCAGTGAGTTGTGAGTTCGAGACCGCAAAATGCTGTGAATGTTCTGCGATGTTAAGAATCGGCGTCAGGCTTACGGTCTAATAAACGCTGAAACCGCTATTATTATTATTAGAGAGACCTCAAACAGCATCTCCATTCTCCTTCTCACCTCTCCGGTCCGAGTCCATGGGGGAGGCGCTGAGCTCCTCCCGTCTTTATAATAAATCGGCATGTAACAAATAACTCTCACGATATAGTTGATTTTATCGAGACATTTTTACACGCGATTGATAAGTGTCATTTCGACACCACAGTAGGGTTACTGAACACTCAGCAGTTTTTGAGCGCTAACTCAAATATTTTTGAGGCCGCAACTGTTCCTGCACTAATAGAATAGAAGTGTCGGCATTGAAGAAAATGCTTTACTAATGCTTCATCCCGAGTCTCCGCTCGGTTGTATTGTTCCCATTGTTCCCGCCTGGCATTGTTCCATCAATAAAATATTCAGGCTTAACACCAAACAGAGCATTTTGAGCTTTGCACCGCACGAGACAAATTCTTTGTACTCGTGTAGTGTTAAGACATTTTGCGACTTTTATTTTGAAGTAAAATTATAATTTACCTTTACCTTGGCAACACCGGTAGGAAGTTAACGTCACGCACAGAATTTTCTCATTAGTCATTATTGTTCGGCTGATCCCCGCTGCAGGTTAGTTTTAAGCTCTAATAGGTTCCTTTGTATTGTCTGAATAATTGTTATATTGTATTATTATTATTTCTCTTCATTCATCTTCAACGACGATCATTTATTAGATTTACTTTTCAACAGATACGCACGTTGCCAAGGGTATCATTCTTTACACTATTTTTCCATCTTAATACTTATATTCAAAGCCCATCGTTTTGTTAATTTGCCTTGCAGTAAAATCTCATTTCCAGTCTCTTTCATTTCCATTCTTGTTTTACTGTGTGGGTAATGACTGGCACTTACCCCACACTCGCATTCATTACATTTGGAATTGATATATTCTCAACTTGGGACGCGTTTGAGGAGAGAGAAGATGACAATGGTCGATAACAGCGCTGATCAGACAACTGACGTTCAATTCAACATCGTTTGGCTGAATCAACGGCAATTCAACGTTGTTTGGATGAATCAACGGTATTTCAACGTTGTTTAACGTCGTTGCTAGATCAGGAAGCTACATGCCCGCCATCATCCGTTTATCATCCCTGGAACGCTCAGCGCCCAGTGGTATCCTGCAAGTCCACCGACGAAAAACTTCTTGTGATTTGGTCGATCAGCTGTTGAAAAGAAACAAAATAATCTATTCGTTCATGAGGACGGCAGAGGCAGGGACCGCAGGGTCGACATGATATATGAACTTTGTTATTTTAGTTCTACCCTAACGTTTTCTACACATAGCAAAAAAATAAGTTTGATGGGGTTCTATGAAGTTTTGGCATCCCTTCCTTCATTTTCCTTTTTCACAAATTTTGAATAGCGAGTCCTGAATATAAATTTTTTATCGGACATTACCTACATTACCTAATAGCTTTAAGGACACTTGTGTTGATTGCGATAGAATTTCAATTAAAATATGGGAATATAATCAATGCTGGCACACGAGTGCACAAGTGGCTTGATGTATGAGAACGAACGAACTTTGAATTAAGTGCCGAAAATTAAAATATACAAAGTAAAGGAAGCAAACATTAGATTTCACTTTAAGAATCAAACGTGCGAAGTTACAATGAAAAATCAAGGCTAATGTTTTTACGTTGATGCTGAAATGTGTTTAATTCAGAGTAGGATAGAGCCAGATGTCACATCATTGCAAAACTTCGTTAGTTAACCATCAAAATTTTCTACGTCATCAGTGTCCACGGACCGGTCAGTCAACGCGTCAGTAATGTTTACCATACATGTTGGGCAAAGATGTGGCCTTCAACATTTTTGGGGCTGAAAAGCCATAGAGTTTATTGGAATTCGCATACTACGGTTGAGAGCCTAGCAAATTGATATAGTGTTCTACAGTCAGAGTATCAGCAGGCATTCAACAGCAGACCTAGGGCTATCGAGCGCTGATGTTTAAAAAATATGAATCAAATGAAAGAAAATAACTATGAATTTTCACCAATTCTAGATTTCTGTTACTATTACAAAAATTTCCAAGGAAATGAGAGTACATCGACAGCAAGGGTATAGAGCTAGGTTTATTTATAGCTCCCAATATAGCTACCACGGCTGCAGAAAACTGAAGGCATTATCCTACCTTTACCAAGTAATTGTTTTTAGTTCAGTAGATTATTTAAGCATTTCTGACGGGACTTCCAATTTAACAACTCTAACGAAATTTCATTATTAACTGAAGCCATAAATTATCGTTGACTAGTATAGCACGCGCAGCAGTTTGGCAGCTGAACCTTCCGTATATCTATTATAATGACTCGTGAGAACAATCCTCCCTACACCTGTTCCGTGTCCAAGCCACAGTCCCCTACTAATATACGGATGTAAGGGACTGTGGCTTGCTAATATACGGATGTAATTACTAATATACGGCGCTGTGGACAGAGTGCGTTTCCGTGGCATGTGGCGTCTCTGTCGCATGTCGCCTCTGTGGCATGTGGCGTCGCTGTGGCATGTGGTGTCTCAATGGCATATGGCGTCTCTGTGGCATGACATGTGGTGTCTCTGTAGCATGTGGCGTCTCTGTGGAATATGGCGTCTCTGTGGCATGTGGCATTTCTGTGGCACGTGGTGTCTCGTGGCATGTGGTGTCTGTGGCGTCTCTGTGGCATGCGGCATTTCTGTGGCATGTGGTGTCTCAATGGCATGTGGCGTCTCTGTGGCATGACATATGTGGTGTCTGTGTGGCATCTTTGTGGCATGTGGCGTCTCGGTGGCATGGCATGTGGTGTCTCTGTAGCATGTGGCGTCTCTGTGGCATGTAGCATCTCTGTGGCATGTGGTGTCTCTGTGGCATGTGGCGTCTCTGTGGCATGTGGTGTCTCTGTGGCATGTGGCGTCTCTGTGGCATGTGGTGTCTCTGTGGCATGTGGTGTCTCTGGGGCATGTGGCGTCTCGGTGGCATGTGGCGTCTCTGTGGCATTCGTGCCTACGACACATGCCGCGTCCGATTAACTCGCTCAAAGTTTGCGTTGGGTGGATGTCGATAATTTTGGACGCGAGGTCGAATGGCATTTGCCGACTACGTACTGCCAAACTTATTATGAGAATGTCTTTAGTGCATTCTAGTGATAAACAGCTCATGATAGGGAAATGTGATGAATTAGGGTTACAGTCAAATTTAAACTCTAAATAACTCATAGGAAACTAATATAATCGATTTTACAGTCCAGCACTTAACCCTCTAGCGCCTGACACGAGTAACCGGAGCATTATTGTCACAAACCTACTTCCCAAAAAATAAACGTTCTAGTGAGCGCAAAATGACTTGCACTGATGGTTGCCGCCACGTACGACAACTTTAAAATGTTCTCTGTTGCGTACAAACGTCCTCAGGTTGCTACACTCAATAGTTTACGTACAATTTAATTTGAAATTTATGTTCCCGGAGAGTGACATACGGGGGTAGAGGGTTAAAGAAATAAATCATAGCAAGAATAAGTAAGAATAAGCGAAAACATGAGATAAGATACTTTAGTTCACAATGCTTTTCTGAGGGCCGAGAGAGTTTATTAAAAAATTGAAGTTATTAATATTTGGACATGAATATTGAATATAAGAGGGAAAAACTCTCAGTGGCGTCAACTAAATAATTAAGCATTGATACAGTCACATGCTGTTATTTCAAATACTTGAGCGTTTTCAAAGGGGAAAAAAATACGAAGCAGTGACCTGTTATAAATCTGTACTTGCCGTGCTAAGCAATACAACTGCTATGCTAACAAGACAGACTATTAGCTCCTCTCTGCGGTAATAAGAGAAATTAACTCTACGGATATTTTCTAAGAGATAAACTAAAAATATACTTCAATATTAGGAAAGCGGCTCCAAAATAACAAGTTTCAGAAAAAACAATCGATCATGCAATTCACTGAGCTGATGATCACGCAAAATAAAGATTCGTTATTATTTTGACTCATCACTGAACTACCCTTATAAGCCTTATACGAGTCGCACGGTTCATTAGTTGCACGTAGAATGTTGATGAAGGGCCGAGTGGTGTATGAATATGAATTAATTCCAGACGAATTGAATCAATTTGAAAAGCGACTGGATCGTCCATCAAAAAAAATTTCCTACGTTTCACAGTTCAGATAGAATTTTAGTAACATCGAAGGGGATATTGGTATGTATAAGTTACATTGCTAATTTCAATCCCTAAATATGCAAAGCAAACGGAATATTTCAAACTAAAAGAACAATGAAGAGACAACCTTGCTTTTTTATGAACAAGATTGCAGCACACAAAAATCGATACGAGTTCGAATCAATTGAATCTTAAATGTAGCTCACGGAAAACATTATAATCTTCTACGAAAAATTGAGGGCTAGAGAACTCGCTAGATTCCAGTATATTAAATAAATAGAACGGAACACCGTTGCTCCTAGAAATGGACTGCAGTCATTGTGTGATTATCGTGGATATCTTGCCAGCAATACCACCAACTGAGCCAGTAAATTAAACTTCAGAAACGCTATTAGACCAATTAAAAATGAATATTGAAACTATATTTTTACCCAGAGATTAACATTTTTAACCAGAGATTACGTAAAAAAAGCTAATTGATACATTGCGAACACTCGGACATCGTAAACCTCAAGTTTATCCAAAAACATTTTCAAAGTGGTTATGCAGCCTACTTTGTAACACATATAGCTTCAGTCAAGTCCTAATTCAACGGGTAAAAATTCGTAAATACCCAAAGAAAAAATCTAATGGCAGGATCACACCTATCATTAAAACAAATCTCACGTTTAAGGATGCAATCGATAGAATGGGTTTCTTGAAACAACTTCTTAACGCTTGTCAAGTTGTGGGTTGTGACATTCAACAAATTTGGGGAAGCTAAAGAACTGATGGTAATTTATACTGAGCAAAGAAGCACTCTGGTAAGGGACCGACTGTAAGACCAATGAATAACTAGAATTCGTCTACAAACAAAACTGTCTCCTATGTCGGTTCATTGGCACAATTGCACTGCTTTTCAAATTCTGTTGCGACACAGGCTGATTGGATTTTGAGAGGCGGACTGACAATAAATAAAGCGTGTTCACTTTCAATATTAACCACTATGAAACAATAATAGTGTAAAGGGACAGACGGCGTCGAGATGACTTAGGCTTTAAGAGGCGGGCTCTGCTTCACGTGCAGGATGATGGAGCGCATGCGCGACACATCCCTGCTGCTCTTGGCCGTCTTGGGGTTAAAGTCGCAGAGCTTGGCAATGCGCTCCCACTCGGTGCCTGGCTCTGGGCGCTCTGTGTCCGCCACCAGCTCCTTCTCTGCACTCCTGCACACGTAAACAACGTCTTACTGCTGCGTCATGACAGAGCGTCGTCTGCACATGTAAACAACGTCTTACTGCTGCGTCATGACCGAGCGTCGTCTGCACATGTAAACAACGTCTTACTGCTGCGTCATGACAGGGCGTCGTCTGCACACGTAAACAACGTCTTACTGCTGCGTCATGACAGAGCGTCGTCTGCACATGTAAACAAACAATTATTGCTGCGTCATGCCAGGGCACCATACATGCACGCTAATGTCAAAATTCCCGTACTACTACCGAACGACTACAAAATGGCGCATCATTTGATGCATGTCAATACCTTATGAACGGCAATGTATATATAAGAGCCCTAAGCCGTTGTTCAGAGATTATTTGATGCTACCGGTACTCATGGTTTTGAAAACATAATTTTCAGATCATTCTCGGTTTCAATTTTTCTACAGTTAGGTTTACAAAATGTTAAAAACATTGAAAAAGACAAGGACCCGAGACAATTGAATGCCAAAAAGGTAGGGCAAGCATAATGCAAATATATTACGCGCTGCTTTTGATAATCATGTCACAGAAAATGATCATATCAGAGTTTCTCGGGACATTTAGAGTTGCGTTGTATTATTGAAATCTCGATTTGAAGGTCCGACTGTCATTGCGTGTTAAGCATGGGTCTGGAAAGTAGCATATCTACAATATAAACCTGAGTTATGGAATTAAAGCTATGTAAGGAGTTAGTGTCATTGCAAGTACTGTGTTAGGAGAATCAATTTATTTCATCACTCAGTCTGAAGAATTGTGGAGAAAACTGCTGTTTTGTTCGGGCTTCAGGTTGAGGGGAGATATTAAAAGTTTATATGATAACCAGCAATGCAGTCTATAGAATCTTTGAAAGGCGATGCACTAGTCTTTTCAAATACCCGACATCAATATGTTGGTGAATGAATGCGATTTTAGAAGTATGAGCAGCTCTATACGAACAATTTTTAAATTAAGTACAACAGTGTGATTACTCTAATACCGAAAATACAGGAAAACGAAATTTTTATCTGATGGCACCAAGATTAAAAAATTCAATTCCTGGGGCAGGCACAGAACAGGATGCATCAGAAGAGAACAAACAGTGCAAAAACACCATTCATAAACACCGGAAAAAATAATCGAGTTAAACCTTGTAAAAATGTAATATGAAAGTTGCTATTGTTCCAGGAACTCGGCAAAGGTAAGTTAAGAAGAAGAATTACAAATCAGGATAAATTGAATGGATCATTTCTTGCATGTATGCTACGGCTAATTCCGTGAGCCTCTTCTATACATAATGCGGCTCAACCAGGATAAATTAAGCAACCTATACTTTGAAGACAACAATCGTTGAGAAGTAAAGCAAGGCCGGCATTGCAGGAAATTTTTCATTCGGAAAGGCATGAAAAAGCAGTTGACAATGGAAATTAATAGAAGCAAAATTAAATGAGAATTTTATAAACAACGGAACTGTGTTGGAGTCCAGACGGTGAGGATCAAAAGTTGTAAATGTGTTAATATTTCCAATACCAATCACTGTGACAAGCGCTTTGAGTTGATGGAAAGACGCAAATGATCAGACAAATCTACAAGCTCTGAGAAGCAGCATCAACACGTCTCATGAAACTGTGCAGTGACTGAAGACTGCGTACGGGTGATTAGGTGTAGCGAGAGAAACAGCATGAAAACGATAACAAATTAATTAGCAAAAGAAAACAGCTAAACTTATTAGTTACTTTCAGGTGAACGAAGCACTACAATAAGATCAGGACCTTAAGTAAATTTCTAAATATAACTGAATTAAAATGGAAAATATGCGGAATTTCCTTGTGTACAGCGAGAGAACATTGAGTTTACTAGAGGGATTATGCGAATTACGTCGCCTTCAGGGGTGACTAATGTAGAGACACTTACTTGCAGGCCTCCCTGTAGGGTGGCAGCATGTAGGTATACAGTAAGTGAGAGCACGACACCAGTGAACAACACAATATATTGCAACACAATTCGTCACCGGAATTACTTTGACACGCACGTTTGCATCTAAAAGGAGTAGAATGAAATGTATTTTGGCGCCACAATAATCATCATTTTTTTCTAACTACGATCGATATTAAAGTCTAGAATCGAAGGGAAAACTAAAAAAAAATTTTTTGAGCTAAGACTTATATGCAAAATAGAAGACATTGAAATGGGGCGTGAAAGTTATCAGGATTGCTTGCACATTTCATCGTGGGAATAGCCACAGATCTTGCCTGGTTATAATAGTTCCCTCGACCAGGCAAAAAACGGGAAGCGATGAACATGTTTATCAGTACCTATCGTTGATGTTTATAATGCGTCATGTTAAAAACGCTCACATGAATGTTTAGTCTTTACGGACGCTCGCCAAGAGAAGTTTAAGGCAACGAGCATCTGCGGTCATAGAACTGCATGGGTGAGGCTTGCTAATACAAATACTGTACATCGCGCATGGTGACATTATGATGGCGATAGGGGGCAGAATCGGTTCCACATGGAAACTTTCATGATAGAAGTGTGATTTTCTATCACTAAAATTCATGGCAGAATGCAAAAAAAGTTCACTGGACGCGATCACGTGATGAGTCTACCGGTAGCTTTATGGTGGTTTGAACAAGTCACACAAATTATGGTGTAGCAGATGAATAGAGAGAATATCACATTCTTAATTATATAAAGTGAGTCAAAATTCGTGGTCAATGATATGAACTTAAAAAAAAAAAAATAAGTGAATATTCCGTACTCCACTGCATAAATTGTGTATATCTTTAAGTAGACGGAACACTCAGTGCTTGTATTGTGAATAATGAAACATACATAACATATGAACGGAAGGCTCGTAACTTGAACTAGGCAGGTTCAAGTCAAGTAAGATAGACGTGCAATATCATCAATGAGACACGGAGGCATTATCGCGGATCTGATCGGGCATAGTTCGGAACATCCCATGAATAGATTAACACTAACCATATATAGCAGAAATAATTATTGCGGATCTGATCGGGCATAGTTCGGAACATCCCATGAATAGATTAAGACTAACCATATATAGCAGAAATAAATATACCAAGAGGCTCCATGCAAACTAGGCACACAATTCATCAAGACTCATCAGGCAGAGAAAAATTTGGCACTGTTTGAGACAAATGAATAATTCCCATCATCTGACATTCATACTGCATATGACGAAATTGATGCACTGCTCGCTTTTTCTTTTCCTTATTAGCTCTTGAAATTAAAGGAATGAAGTTGCTATAAAAATTAGAGGCAGTGAACAACAATTATGTGGATGCGACCGTAGCTGCTCCAGTGGTTTCAAAAGATAAAAAATTCTTCCATGTGCTTAGGAAAGTGGGATGCTGGCATGTCGTGATATGGCGTTCAAAACGCATGAAATTATGAGACAATGATGGAGCAAATGTTAATAGTTACTGAAACAGAACAATTTGTCAGGGGAGTCATGGCACAGCTGGGTAGATGTAATCGATGGAACACAATTTAAAAAAAAATACTGGCTCTGACCAGTATCGGTAGTTGGTGGAAAATGAAAATAAACTGTGTAAAAGATGCTCACATGGACCGAATTATCCCAACTTAATTTGATACAATCTGTTGTCCCACGTTTCAAGTGATTCTATATAATCAACTGCATATAATCTGAACATATATATAGTGAATTTTGGGGACTAATGTTGTTTAATTCCCTCATCGTGCCAGTTTCAAAGTAATTATTTGGAAGCCAGTCCAAGATTCAAGTAGAAGGAATATGGAGTGTTCAAAACCTATGAAAATAAATTAATAATACGTACACATGAATCACTCAATGAATCATACACATAGCAGACCGCCAAACATTTGTTAGTAAATCACACAGGTAGTGGACTATGTCAACATAAAAACAGCGATGATTCTGTGACACAAGTTAGAATTATCATCCATCAAGAACTGTTTGTGGAAGCAACGAGATATCTGGTTTCAGATTATTTATTGTTCCATGAATGTTACCACGCGAGTCAGGTTCATCGCAAAATTGACCTAACGATCACTATCAGAATAGAAAAAGATATACCTACATCATGAGACAGCCCAAAACAATATAAAGAATCGGGAGCCCAAAAACGGCATTAGTTTCTATTCAACTCGTTAGTTCACACGTACTGTAACTTCATGACCAGAAGCCAAAAAAAGTAGCCAAGTTATTTGCAAATGCGTTCAGCCCAATGCAAGAAGATAGAAATTTCAAGACATTTAAATAGATGCACAATATATTGAAATGAAGTTCTGATGCAAAACATGTTTCTAAGTAACACTGATTGACCTGAAAAGTTGGCAGATGTGCTCACCTGTTAGCCTGGCGTGTCTTAGCGACCTGCTCATCGTGCTGCTTGTACCAGTCGGCCAGCTCCTGCTTAGCCTTCTCCCGTAGAGCTTCTTTTGCTTCCTCCTCTGCCTCATCTGCACGAATACAATCTTTTTAATCTCGAGTCTGAATAAGAGTTAATATTTAGCTTTCTACAGGGAACAAACGTCCGTGGTTTTGATAGTATTCCTACCTGCTGCCCTCTCATGGCACATACCGGCTGCATCATACTCTTGTCTGATTAAGTGGGATTTTTCCGCAGCTCTAATTGCCATAGGTTGTAGTAACTTGGATAAAAACTACAGCCTTATATGCAATTATCACTAAATATTCATCAAGCCGAATGGAAGAAAACTGCAAAAGGATTTGTGATGATGATGATGATGGTTAACACAATTCTAGAAAGCTAGACCTGATTAGCTTTTTTAGCCTTAGGCATATGTTGGGTGCATAGTCATTAACCAGCTTCTGTAACATATTCACTTTGTCATGAAAATTGAATGTCAGTGAAACTCCATTTATGGCAAGCTAGCCTATGATGCAAGTACTTTAAAATGGAAGCAGGTGGATTGAAGTATACAACCAACCATAATGATAATGATAAACCATAATGATAAACCAACCAAAATGATAAACCAAATAATTGAATGCAAAATTCATTGGGAACAATGCAGAAATTCAAGTTCAAAGTGTATATTCAACAAAGATACAACAGCCAGTACAGTCACACGATCAATTTTAATTGTATTGAATTGAGCAAATCTATTGAACTACCTTGTATGATGATGCAAAGGATTTATTTAGTTTTAAACATTTATCAAATTAATTGTTTATCTACTCAATGCAAATAATTATAAAATTGTATGGAATATTAATATGAAACAAAATCTGAATATAGGAGGAACATGATTCTACTGACCCTTCATCACAAGTTTGCGTTGATGTTCCTCCCGCCAAATCTTGATTGCCTCTGGCTCAACTCGAGGCACTGGTGTCATGACTGCTCATGCAGAACACAGTTGGGGAGATCAAACTCTCATGTGATCAGATGCAGCTAACTTACCTAGCAACTAATACTAACATGGCTTGATCTAGCAATTGCTTTCTTTATATCAAACCCACAAAATAAATTGCTCTTTAATGAAAATTTTTCAGTTATCTTTTGGTAAATTTCTAGGAAATTCATTGAAAGTAACTTTTTTCCATTCAAATAAATAATATCTGAACACATTACATAGATCTTTTGTCTTTCACTTGACAACACTAAATATTTACTAAATATTCACTCAAAAACACTAAATACATTCACTAAATAGATGCACTCATGCACTTGCTGCAAATTTTCCTAGGTCGCCACCATAACCTTTCATTTGCGCACAAATGAACAAATTTTTTTACCAGATTTCCATGAAAATCTTATAATGACCTCAACCATATATATTTTGCTTAAAATAACATAGGCAGCTTTAGAAGACTGTACCTCTCTCAGGTGTGCGCAATGGTGTTCCCATCACATCAGCTCCAGAGGCTGCGGCAGCTGCAGCAGCAGCTGCAAGGATGGAGCATACTTCAAATATTAGTCATCAAATTGCACTCCTGAACAGTACAATAATACAGCTTACACTTTACTTGCAGTTCTTCAGTTGTAGTCATTCCTGCTGGTTATCTCCTGTTGGTTTTATTGCATGCCAAGTTCAACACAGTCCAACATAAAAATCAAAATATATGAATCAAGATAACATAATCCCACATTGACTAGTTTATAGCAAACAATTTGAAGACCTTTTTAATCAGGAAAGCATCCTCAATGGAGACCTGTTATATACACATCAAATTGAATAGCAATTAGCAATCTAAAAATTTATTGAGTGAAAAAATATTTCAGATGGCAGCAGCACATTACCAGGACTGGAAAGATAAATACAACCATTAAGTGAGGACAGTTGTAATTATTCAAACATTCAAGTTAATTTTTCAGCCTGAAATGCAATATATCATACAAACTTCACATGAATGCAATAAATTCTGGTCTTGGTGGCTTATTAAACTGTTGGAAAACACACACAAGGAAGTCCAAGAATTGTAGCTGACCAAAAATGCATTCATCAGTGGTAAATTACCAAGGTTTGCCTGGAAGATTTACATCACAATGCAAGATTTTGAGGAGATTAATTAAAAAATTAGAATTAATTCAGTTGCAATGGTCTAATTAGAGCATAATATATACATATATATGAATGACAAAAAATTAAAAAATAAGTAATGCATAATATATAGGAACCTATATATTCATAACTAAATGAAGCCTGCTTCAAATATAATAAATAAATACCTATATACTTGTAATGTGATGAGCTATCTAGAGCATATATATGATAAAGAATGAAAACATGAATAATGAATGATGAGCATTGACTGGTTAACAGTAGTATTCTTACGCAGGTATGAGTAACTCACAGGCTATGTAAGAATAGCACATAAGATAATGTTATACAATCAACTGTTGCTCAACAGTGGCCCTTTAACCCACAAGTGGTGCACTGATTCCAGTGCAGCAAATGATTAGCTATGATTAATGCTTGTGAATAAATTGAAAGTGAATAAGATTGTAACAAAAGAGAAGGCTCAAGTCAATGAGCCACATTCACCATAGTTTGCCTCATCAGCAGCTTGTTGCAGAGCATCAGCTTCAGCAATTGCAGCATCAGGAGCTACATCTGCTGAAGGAAAGATGCAATTGGAGCAAAAGGAGCATTCAGTCAAGGAATTAAAAGTATTCAAGTTTTTGAGAAATTTCTCAGAGGTCACTAATCACTCCAAATTAGTTGGCAAAAAATATTGAAAATACAATACAAGAATTTACATGGAAAAAGTTAGCCTAATATATATATAAGGAAAATCTTGATATTAATCTTCAAAGAAAAAATATATAGATATGTTGTACAGTCTTGAAAATTTACAGTTAAGTGAGTGGCAAAGAAGCATGAGCTGCCAACTATGGCTGCAAAATAGTATTGAAAAAAATTAAATTTTGATTTTATAAAATTATTACCTATATTTTTTCAAGTTATAAAATTTAATTCAAAGCAAATGGGGACAATGATTTATTATGATTTATAACAAGCAGTGATTACATATAATTTCACTATAATCAATTTTCTTCAATGAATTGGGCTAGATTTGCTTAAGTAATCAAGACATTATGAAGACAAGCAAACACTTGAGAAGCAAACAATTACCTATACATGTTATGCATGATTAACTTAATTATTCAATGATCAAATTTATTTATCCATTCATTCATTGCAATCTTACTCACCACATCATCAATTTGATAAAAAATATAGCCCATTTCCTTCATATTTCAAACATTTACACATTACCATAAGATTGAGCACCTTGATAAAATCACAAAATTCATGAGGTTAGAACCATTTCAGGATATCATTAAGAATAATGACAAAATAGTAAAGGAATAATATTCAAGTAAGAAAGTTTAAAAAAGCATCTATATCACTCAGGCACTGCATACATGTAGTTCAGCATCTGAATAAATCATAAAGTAGTTGTCTCACAAAAGCCAATAGCATGAAGAGGAAGTTGGCACTCATAAAGCAAACCTGAACTATGTGGAGTTATTTTTCTGTAGCACCTCTTCTATAATCATATTGAAAGTTAACAATCGATCAAGGAATGAAACATACCAAAAGGAGCAATTTGTGGAGGATCTTCCAGACCAGCCAGTTCATCCTGCTCCCGAGCCAAGAACTCCGCTGCAGGATCAACTAAACCATTTCCATTTGGGACAAAATTATCACCGAAACCATCCATTGTCAAGACTGTATTCTTGTTGAGGTAACTTGCAACTAACTAATGCCTGAAAAGCAACCACTTGTATCAATGTTTAAAAGCTCAATAGAGATGTGAAATTACCAAACTCAGTCAATGCTAATATAGGTATACTTCAACAGCATACATATGTGTGTGAAAATTCTATACAGCTGCTCTGCTGATATGAAGCTTGCAGTGGATAAGGTTGTTGTCAGGGGTATGGCAGTTATTATGGGGGAGTTTTAAAAGTGTTAGGTATAAAACAGAAAAAATAGTTTTTGGTAATGAAAAGTGGATGTGGTAATATCAATTATTAATAAAGGAAAAACATGTACAAATCACAGAAAATGTTATTTATTCTAATTTTATGTCTACATCATCTACAAATGAAGAGGACTTTTGAATTCCTTACTTCCATTGAACTTTGCTTTCTTCAATGATTCCTCTAATTGCAGCAATAAGTTAGTTAGTACCATCAACTGGGGTGACTTCGACCAAATTACAATAGTTTCTGCCAATCAAATTCCTACAAGAGGAATGAGGCCTTGCTGGTGATTGTAAATTTGTAAATATATTACTGAAATGTTCTTTAAATATGTCATGTCTAAATTATGTCACTTTTATTATTTAATTATTATTTTTTCAAATTAGCTGGGTGGCCGATGTCACCCTGCAATGGGGTGACAGCAGCCACATGTGTTGAAACACAGTAAAAACGATTTCATGGCCAAATTCAACCATTAACGGGGTGACATTGGCCACATAGGGTGTTTTAAAAAATTATAATCAATGCCATTGTGTAGTACTATAAAAATTTAAACACTAAGATAAGGACTGACATTTGTGAATCATATGCTTCATTAACACATTGACTACAAAGTGGTACATATGCGTAACACAAAATTTATTTCTCCAGGAAGTAGTGGTACAGAATTCAGGTTGCCTAAAATCGGCCAAATCCGAGAACAAAAAAGGACAAAAAGGCCGATAACTCAATATATACTAGTTTATTTGTAGGGTCCACTATAAAAATTCCATATATTTTCTTTTTGCAGTATTTAAAATGTAATTAGGAAGTACACATATCACAAATTTTAGCCAGCCAATGCAATTGAGAAAAACTAAATCACAGAATTTGTCAGTAAAAAATGACCGTCTGGCAACCCTGTTTAAAAACAGTAGGTACAAAAAATTGAATAATAGTACTAGATGAAGCAATTGTAGTCAACATGTTAAGGCAGTTTCATGAAAGTTTGAAAAATCTAGTCCCCATGGGATCTGGAGCATTCTTCAAAAAACCGATGACGATTGTGATAGAGGTGCGACCCTTGAACTTACGTAAAGTGCGACCCTGTTTGTCAAGGTAATTTTTAACCAAAAAATGCAGATCCATACTGTCTAATGGGAAGCCCCAGTCTGATAGCAGAATAATGTAGGATACTAAATCTGACACCTGTGTAGGTGAAAGAGTAGACTGTCCTAAATTTTTTACATGACGGCCGGCACATCAGTTGCTCAAAGTTGAACAAGAGACTTTGCAAATGTTGGCAGCTTCTCTTTGGCTTCGGAGTTATACAGCAATCCCTTGATTAGCACGGTTTTGAATACCGCGGTTTTGATTAACGCGGAAAAAAAATTTGCGACCTACCCTTAATCTACACGGTGCCAGTTTTGATTAGCGCGACTTTTTTTATATCTACTGCTCACTTTTATCAAACTACATAATTTTCCTTTCCTTTGCTATTTTTGAGGATTCATTATAATTATTCCCATATATTCTTAAGTTTGATTAGCGCGGTTTTGCTTAACACGGTAAAACTCGGGGATTTATTAACCGCGTTAATCAAGGGATTGCTGTATTCAAACATTAGAGTTATATTCATGAGATTCCTCTTTCTAAAGGCAATTAATTTGATGGAGAATTTTGTATTCTATAAACTAGATGAACAAATCTGATATTCTAAGTGCCTTCTGTCAAGCGCATCAGTCATTGCATGATTTGTTCATCAATTGCAATGCTCTCTTAAATGACTCCTCAGAATACCGGTACATCCTACATGGCACAGAATCTAATTTACGTTTATAGCTGCGCATATTGTCTGAAAAAAGAAAAATATATTATTCTAAACATTTATTGGCTGGCCAAAGTCACCCCATTTAGCCCATGTACTATGGGGCTGCATTGGGGCATAGTGCCAAACCAGAGATTTTTCAGAATAAGTTCATTTTTAATTTCCCCATTTACTAAAGATTTAAACCAATTTCTTTTGTATGACAATGCTGGTAGTGGTATCCATGATACTTCACTCAGTTCACTGATTTACTTATAGGACTCAAAAATGAACTTGAGGGAGAGTCTAAAAAAACTCTGCTTTGCCACTATGCAATATGGATGACTTTGTCACTTTGGCCAGCTAATTTTTTAAGCATATATATTACATTTGGTAAAAAATGTATAGCCATTGGTCATTATACAAGATACCAAAATAAGTGACACAAATCTGGTTCCAAAATTCTTTTTGTATCTCAAAATATTGAAGTTTGCACTCAGCTTTTTTTTCTTTACAGTACTGTGGCATTCAGATTGTGTTGGTCAAGCAGGATATAAAATTAGTGAAACAAAACAGTTTCCAATTGATAGATAAGGCAAAACTACATTGGATACCATTTTGTTCCAATAACATAACACAACTACAACAGAAACAAATGGCCGCAAAACAATATCATAAACGTTGACATGCCATTGAGCATTGACAACGACCTTGTCCACTGCAAACTTCATATCAGCAGCCATGTAGCATTTCTTCTGTATCTGTAAGCTTACAGGATGGTTTGTAATTTCGCACAATTTTAATCGAGTCAAGTGATTTCAATATAATAGAAAAGATTGTGAAAAACATACCTGAAACAGAAAATAATGTTTTAGTGACAACCATCATATGTTTTGGTGAAATAAATCATAGTTTAGGTAAATTACTTTTCCTTCAATGATGCCCAGTGCACAATTTTATATACAGCAATCCCTTGATTAGCATGGTTTTGAATACCGCGGTTTTGATTAATGCGGAAAAAAAATTTGCGACCTACCCTTAATTTACGCGGTGCCAGCTTTGATTAGCGCGACTTTTTTTTCACAACGCATCATTTTGGGCGGAGATCGGTCTCCACAATGCAAGCATTGTTTTCACAATGAAAAACGAATAATCTAGATATGTTGTTACTTTTGTTACGACTTATGGAAAAATTCGCCAAATGTTACTTTATGAATTTCAGCCAATAATTCTTTAAATAAGGTCCCGTTCGGCACTCGTGCTGACTACAGAGTTGGTTTAACCACGCCTTGTCTCGTTCATAACTCGAATGGTCGAGTTCGGCAACGTTTGCCAGTAAGTGCGCCATGCCGGTGCTCTAGCTACTCGTTAGCCTCGCTGCCAATTCTACTGCTCATTTTTATCAAACTACATAATTTTCCTTGATAAATTACCGTCATAATTATGGACAAAAAGGGAACGATTAAACGTAAAAATATCACTTTGGAGACTAAGCTTGAAATTAAAAAAAAATCATTTATTATTGAGAAAAAAATATGATGAATTTTAGTGGAAAAAAAATTATTATGTAACTTTGCTATTTTTGAGGATTCATTTTAATTATTCCCATATATTCTTAAGTTTGATTAGCGCGGTTTTGCTCAACACGGTAAAACTCGGGGATTTATTAACCGTGTTAATCAAGGGATTGCTGTATAGCATTCTATGTACAATTTTGTGACAACCAATGATGCACTAATTTTTATAAGTGAATTTTTTTCCCCTGAGCAAGGTAAATGTAATCAAAATTCTTTGTTGGTAATCAATTTTTTTAACTGGAGCATTTGCTAACTGAGGTTCTACTGTAAATGCATTTTTAAGGGTGTCCCTAATTACCACAGGGGGGTGTCCCTTTTTACCCCATCGTGCTGAAATGGCTGCCATTTTTTTTTTGGAACAAGATAGGCAAATTTTGTCAATTACATTTTCACGCCAACACCTGGGTGCAACTTTTATGTAAGTAAAATTTTTTAATACGGTATGGCAAATATTTTTTTGCTCCAGACCTTAGCAGAGGTAGGTAGGGTAAACGCGGTATATTCCGTCATTGTGGGTAATTCCGTCACCTCTTTAGTTTTTCCTTTATATTAAGCTTTGTTTTAGTTCCATGCGTTCGTTGATGGTTGAAATGGTGACGTCATACATTTGCGTGTCGAAGTAATGCCAAAACACTAGGTCTTGGCCATCTAGTGGGAAAATATTGAGATCCAAAGAGAGACGATGCACGCTACCCAGTGAGATCATTGAAAAATGTGTCAAATTTGACAGTTGACCTTGCTCTACCAAATAGTGAATAACTCTTTGTATAGGAAGAATATTATGGTTTGAGACTTTTAAATACATCTGTGAATATATTAGGAATCCTTTAAGTATACTTGTATAAGTTGTATTCGCTGATTTCAAGTGGTAAATAAATTAATAGATGATTAAGTTGAGAAATGGATTTAGACACATGAAAACTAATTCCATCACAACTTGAATTGGACACACACAGATTGTTCCAAGCTGTGTACAAAAATTAAAATTTGCCTAATTAAAAGCTTAACAGTTGTTAATTAAAAGCGTAATTAAGTAGTGTTCAATATTCATTAGTGTTCTAATTCAAAGCCGTGTTGTATTCCAATACAGCTCACACAGCAAACGGAATTCGAACACGTGGATGACGGCATTACGTATCAGTAGAATTTGAAGCACGGACGTAATACGCCTCACCACGTGCTGAATATTGCCACACATAGTGACGGAATATAGGGATTTGGTAGGTTTCCATTCTAAAGGCTTTTAAGTAAATATGGCAACATTTTGTGACGTTTTGTTGTTGCTGGCGCGTAGTACGGTGTTTTGCGAGTCAAATAAAGCAAACAGAACTCAAGTAACGCATACGGTTATTTTTTTATAGTTATTCGTTTCTCGATGCGTCCTTAATGCAACGGAATATACAGTAAAATGGGATAACTTAGACCACTTTTTTTTATAAATGATGCCATTTTTTTACTAGCTAAATTAAACTTAAATTGAAACATGCAAAATACAGGTCTATACTCTAGCTTCACTCACCATAAATTGCTGGCTCCTGCCTCTCATAGTCTTTATG
>NW_025938303.1:0-5530 GCF_000764305.2 Hyalella azteca | reverse complement strand
CTATTTTCCAGAACGCCATCTCATTCATCGTCTCGAAATGCACGTGAGTAATAGTTTATGATTTAAATGTAACTTGGCTTCAAGATGTAATAAATATAATTTTCCCTTCTATTGCTGTCATTGATTTTTCTAACAATCGTTCAGTCTCTCAAGAATTTCGAAGGTGTTATTGAAAGAGATACTTAAATGTTGGGATCTGTAACCGTAGATTTTCCACATGAATTCTACGGACCTATGCTTCCGGGCAAATGTTATTGGATCCACGGTAATTACGAATGAACTTCGTTGAGATAATGTTGTATAACACCAATTTTAGTATAGTATTTTCTAAATAAAAGCCCATCATTATAGTTTATATTACAACCGGGATCAACTCACCATAAAATAAAACATATGAAAAAAACTTTTAAAAACCACGTTTTCTTAACGGACAAAAAAGAAAAACATTTACTCTTACATAACAATACATAAACTTTTACATAACTTTAATGTTAATAAAAAAACTTTTAAAAACCACGTTTTCTTAACGGACAAAAAAGAAAAACATTTACTCTTACATAACATTACACAGCATTTTACATAACTTAAATGTTATGTAGGAGTAAATGTTTTTCTTTTTTGTCCGTTAAGAAAACGTGGTTTTTTAAAGTTTTTTTTATATGTTTTATTTCACTATTTTTAGTTTTTTAAAAACCAGAAAAACGTGGTTTAAAAAATATTTTCTATATATATATATATTTATTTTCTTTTTTTTTAGTTACCAATTTTAGCAATTCAAATATATTTCCACTTTCCAGGGTTGGCAAGTGTGGATGTTCGAGAAAAAAATTTAATTACAAACCGTGAATTTTTAGTGTTTTTTACTTTTTAATTTTTTTTTTAATTTTTAATTATTATTTCTGATGATCAAATCTTGAATTGTTAGGCAGCATAAGCATGCATGCCAAATTTCAACTTACTAGGATGTTTAGAAGTACTCTAAATTAAGGTTTGAATTTTTGTTGACAGACACACACGAAACGAAGTCAAGAAAAACGTGGTAAAAATGTAATAATGATTGTAAAGATCAGTCTGAGACTAGGAGAAAGCGTGTCCCTGAAAGACACTATGGAGATCCTGAAAGATTTATTTGCAATGGATTAGTACTGAACTTGCGCATGCCTCATTTCTATGAATGCAAACATCCGCTCGAGCCTGTCCTAAAAATCCTATGAAGTTAGTTGTTTAAGTTTGCTCGTAAGTCCCCTTTTGGAGTTAAACGAGTCGAGTGATCTCCGGCTCAATTCGAATATCATTTCAAGTGAGTGAGTTCAAAAGACTTTTGATAAATAAATGGTTAACAAATTGTCGCCTGAGGTGCGGGTTTTCGGAATTAAATCGCATGTCCAAGATGTGTCGTTATTGTTTGGTTGATATTATCTGCTTCGGAAAGCATTATAGTTTTATGAAAACTGACCAATTATTTATGATTGCCTTAATAAATGAAATCTGAGCCGTAAAAATTCATTCGTCCTGAAGGTAAATTTTATGTTGAGCTGTTATCATCATTAAAGTATCGTCACGAATCATACAGAAGTTGCCAGAATTGTCTAAAAACTTCTTCAGTGATTTGAACTTTTAGCCGCTAAATCTAACACTAGGTTGTTTTTTCTTGTCAACATCAGGACTGGCTGTAGAAATTATGGACCCAACTTGAGGACGCGTTTTTTGTTGAACGACGCTAACTTTCATGTGCCAACTAGTTTCTAATCTTCCTTCTAAAACTTCCAGATTGCAGATTATTTTATTCTTCAGTTCATGAGGTAAATAAAGATACCCTCGTCTGCATGCAGTTGCTGGTTTTGATATCATTAGTTTCTGCGACTTCTCTTGATATGCGTGCGAAATGGAGGGCTTTGTTCCTGTTATTTACTTAAGGGCGAGTTTCCGGCACTGCGAAGCTTGGAAAGTTATTAAATATTTCGTATCCATCGATATTGTGTCGTGATTGCTACTGTTCACAAAATATAGGTTAATGGAATATTTGTAGTGCATTTCTATCAGTATGTATGCTTGATTCAAGATGAAAACATTCAGCTCATCTCTTATTTTCCTTTGTTGGTAATTACTTTGTATGTGTCTCTACCCTCGTGCCGGATACATTGTCCATATTCTTAGCTTTATCTTTAACTGGGCCTCCACCGCTTCGTGCTGTTATTTTTTGCTGCATTACGTCCCGCAATTCCTGTGTGCTGTTTTCTTTTGTTATTAAACTGTCAACTACAGCCAATATTTCAAGTCGAACACTCTCTGCAAAGGCCATATACTTCTAGATTAGCATCTTATATTTATTTAATTATCCTTATTAAGCCCCCACGAAGTCTAGCTCCTTTTTTCACTACCATTTTCCCACCCTATCTGGCACCGGTACGTGCTCTCTTCGCCATCTGACGCCGTTTTGCTGGTCGGCGCCTCCTTTTAATTATGTTGGTCATTTTGTGTTCCTGTATCGCGGGGCTGAACACAAAACTTCTGTTTTTTGATCTTGAACCTCCTTTGTTTTGGGAAGCCAATAAAGCCCTAAACGGCTTTGGACCAGCCCCATAAAATGCCCGCTACGGCTTCATATTTTTGGACGAGTGTTTATCCAGGCAAGCCTGCATTCCATTTTACTCATTTTACGACGTCTGTTGTAATTTTTATCTATCAAATTCACAATAAAGATAGTAGAGAATAAGTGACTTAATGTTTTCGTTGTTCATTTATTGAAAAGTTAAACTTGCACTTAGTTTTTTAACTCTTAACTCAGTTTTACAGTTTAGTTTACAACTTAATTGTGTTATAAAAATTCTCAACAAATAACACACGAAATACAACGCGTGGTTTCACCTTGTCTTCTGTTCAATTTTTTTAATATTTAGTGGCATAAATATCTGCTTTTATTTATTTGTGATGTTCTCTCAATTATTTATGGTCGAAATATTAATCTTTTTAACTCGTCCTAGTCCTCAACACCTATTACCGCTAACGTCGAAAATTTCACACTGCAACATGTAGGTTAAGCGCATGCTAACGTGGCGTGCATTCATACTGGAAAAATTCTAATGTATTTTCCATCTCTTTTGCTCTTCAAGTCGTAATAATGCTTGCCTTCACCTAAAATCAAAATTTCCCCATTGTAGCATGTAGGCTAATTGCATACTAACGTGGCGTGCATTCATATTCTAAAGAATAGAATGTATTTTCCATCTCTTTCGCTCTTCAAGTCGTAATAACACTTGCCTTCACCTAAAATCAAAATTCCCCATTGTAACATGTAGGTTAATTGCATTCTAACGTGGCGTGCATTCATATTTTAGAAATTCGAGTGTTTTTTTCACCGTTTTAGCTTTTAAAGTCGTAATAGTACTATGCCTTCTCTTAAAATCAAAATTTTCCACTGTAACATGTAAGCTAATTGCATTCTAACGTGGCGTGCATTCATATTTAGAAAGTCGGGTGTTTTTTCACCGTTTTAGCTTTTAAAGTCGTAATAATACTATGCCTACTCCTAAAATCAAAATTTTCCACTGTAATATGTAGGTTAATTGCATTCTAACGTGGCGTGCATTCATAGTTTAGAAATTCGGGTGTTTTTTTCACCGTTTTAGCTCTTCAAGTCGTAATAATGCTTGCCTCCTCTTAAAATCAAAATTTCCTCATTGTAATATGTAGGTTAATTGCATTCTAACGTGGCGTGCATTCATATTTTAGAAATTCGAGCGCACATACCGAAAGTGTTGCCATGCGGGACTAAACGACGGCGGGTGTTCCCCGTCCTAAGGTCTTATTAATACCAGATCCCGGGAGCCGCTCCGGAATGTAATTTTGCTCGACACGAGCTGCGTTGTGATGAAACAATAGCGGAGGCACCCCTCTCTCTCGGGTGCCTGCATGGCTCCCTCAGTGTAACGGAGTACTGAGTTCGTCGTCTATATTCCGACATCTCCATGTTTAACACTTTTTTATTACAATATT
Organism: Hyalella azteca; assembly: GCF_000764305.2. Lineage (NCBI taxonomy): Eukaryota > Metazoa > Arthropoda > Malacostraca > Amphipoda > Hyalellidae > Hyalella > Hyalella azteca. Next base: position 1,534 of record NW_025938303.1, on the reverse strand, counting down.
TATCATATTTTTGAGCTTTCGAATAATTTTGTTTTTTGTTTATTGCTTTTTTAAAAGAAAACATTTTTTCATTTTCGTGAATAAATAGTTAGTTTTTTAAATAGTTTTTTACTTTAACTTTTTTTTCGTTCACTCAATTCATTAATTTTTTCAAAGTATCAGTTGTAGGCATGAATGTGTTTTAGGTCCATGCATACTTTTGCGTTTTTCTACGGAAGAAAATAACAAATTCTTATTTCTTATATGATGTGATTACCCCACCCCCCCCGCAGATAACGTTACCTGCTCGGTCTATCTCTTACATTTGAAGAAGTCGACCTTTATACCCTTATCGTTAGAATCGTGCGCGGATAATCAAATGATGATAATATATGTTATCTAATAATCTGCTCAACTCTTTGTATGTCACACTAACATTTAAAGTATTCAGTAAAATGATGTTCAATGCCGAACCCATGTTTGAGATTTCTGCTGAAACTAATAGCACACATTTATAATTGGAATCCAATCCTATGCTGTGTTTTCTTCGTATTTCACCGCAACATGACTCCGAATCTTTCGATATTTGCTTCAGCTTTTCAAATTTCTTTACTTTATCGTCAACTTAAATCCACGAGTTTCCTTTTTTCTGTTGCCGACTATAATGATAAGTTGTCTTCTAATCTAATGATTAGCTGGCCACACTGAACCCACATGTGTCTCCTAATCCTATGTTTATCAAGCCTCACTGAACCCACTGTGTTTCTTAATTTTATACGTGCCAAGCCCCACTGAACCCATATGTATCTACTGACATTATGCTGAGCAAGCCCCACTGAACCCATACGTACCCGGTGACATTATGCTGAGAAAGCCCCACTGAACCCATACGTACCCGCTGACATTATGCCGAGCAAGCCCCACTGAACCCATACGTACCCGCTGACATTTATGCTTTAGCCCAGCTCAGAGAGGCCATCGTGTTCTTTTCTAATTTACGGTAAAATCAAACGGTTCAATTTGCTCCGGACTCGAAAAGTTGCGTTAGTCTGGAGTTCATTAGTCGAGCTCGCTAACTGCGAGCGCAAACTCGAACCAGAGATTATGTCGCTTTAATTGTGAATCATCGATTCTCTTCTAAGAGACAGGTAAGCCTGTCTGAAGACTATAGCTGCAAGTTTGATTTTTCGCTTAGCGAAAAGTAGAAGAATAACTGAGTGCATCCAATTATAGTTTAGTGCAGATATTTTTGCAATGCAGATATTTTTGGAGGCCTTTTTGCCGGCCTTGTTATTGAATTATTAAGTTTAAATCAGTTGTATCATACATAATGTAATGTAATATAATATAGTATAATGTACATTAAATAACTCTTCTAAATGCGGAATATTACGCATGGGGTCTTAAGTTTAGATTATAGACAACTTTTCATTTTCTCCTCATAGGCTTTATTTGTTAACTCTGCCTTTATTCTGCGGGAAATCGACGCGATTTGTAATCTTCTTTGGCATCGAGCGCCCAATATCGAGTTCTATAAACCGTAAAACATTTGTAG
>NW_025938302.1:0-732 GCF_000764305.2 Hyalella azteca | reverse complement strand
CAGTTAATAAGCTCAGAATTTCCATCAGTCTTATAATAATCTTAAGTTTCAATAAATAATAAATTAACTCAATAATCTCAATAAATTCAATAAATACAAGTCAATATCAGCTTCCAGAGCACATATAATTAAAGTTAAAAACATAACACGCACCCAGAACATTAGGTTCATTGGTCAATTGTCAGATGCTGGAGGGAAAAGATATAGTATAGTCATATGTTTAGTCATATGTTTAGTCATATGTTTAGTCAATGTTTAGTCATATGTTTAGTCATATGTTTAGTCATATGTTTAGTCATATGTTTAGTCATATGTTTAGTCATATGTTTAGTCATATGATTAGTCATATGTTTAGTCAATGTTTAGTCATATGTTTAGTCATATGTTTAGTCATATGTTTAGTCAAATGTTTAGTCATATGTTTAGTCATATGTTTAGTCATATGTTTAGTCATATGATTAGTCATATGTTTAGTCATATGTTTAGTGATATGTTTAGTCATATGTTTAGTCATATGTTTAGTCGTATGTTTAGTCATATGTTTAGTCATATGTTTAGTCATATGTTTAGTGATATGTTCAGTCTTAAAATGCCTCGTATCCTACGGAACAACTGATATCTAGAAGCTATTTTAAACCTACCGTCCGTTGAAAAGATCTGATCAAAAGGCCAGTCTAGTCAAGAAAAGTACAAGAATCGGCGACAGGCCTATCCAGGCCTATTTTTTAATGC
>NW_025938301.1:0-12689 GCF_000764305.2 Hyalella azteca | reverse complement strand
CATTTACATAATGTACGAGATCATTCAATTAAGAGAAAGGGAGATTTGTCACAGTTATTTCACTGACGTATTTAACTCACATTGAGTCTTCATGATCGAATATGAAGATTAGATTAACTTTGGTTCGATTTGTTTATTATTATGTTGGTGAAATAAGAACTTATCTCGTCTTCAACTGGTAGATTTTTTACATTTTTGGTAGATTAATTTTCTTTTTATTTATTTAAATCATCATCGTTTTATCTCTCACCGATTTGGCGAATTATATTATCTCCATTTTCATCAATTCAGGTGACGAAATTTTTACGTGCTCTCTTTTAAACATCATATAGCTTTTTAGCGCATTTTCTCATTTATAGAAAAATGCAATATTGTTCTAGTCATGTCCGTCCGTCTGTCCGTTTGTCTGCCGTCCGTCCGTCCGTCCGTGATTTCACGTTTTTGTCAACGAGAAAATGCGAGCTCTGACACTCACTGCAATGAGTACTGAGTTATATTTTTTTTAATGATAGTCATGCGCAGGAACATGTTCAACAAAAATTTTAGTAGTAATAAGAAATATTAGATAAATAAATACATTCAGATCATCCGAAAAAGACATGGATATTCTTGCATGTTCATACATATTAATACATGCATATTGTTATATGTAATTTTCAATATGATTTTTGTCCCCAATGTCCACTCCACTTGCCATTGATGAACAATGATTAAACTTTAATGCTATATCAGTTAAAAGCAGAAAATTCTAGCACACTTGGATACATTAAATTCACAATTGAAGGAAGACAAACACAGTATTCAGCGCTAATATGAACAATGTTGGCACGCCGGGTCATACAACATAATTAGTTTTGAAAAATTAGTAAAATTTAAATTAGTTTTTGTAAAATAAATTTGTAACATGTTTCGTTTTTCTTCTTATGGATAATGTATTTGTCCATTTAATGTCCATTGCTTGGGATGCCCGTATGTCTAATGTCACTCATCATCGAAAATCTGAATTTTAAATTATATGATATAACATAAAAAATAATTTGATATTTTAATTTCAATCGTAACGTTATAGATAAAACAATAACTGGAAGAGAGCAGGCACACGTGCTATTGTATCATGTCGCGCAATATTGTATCATGTCGCGCGATATTGTATCATGCCGCGCGATATTGTATCATGCCGCGCGATATTGTATCATGCCGCGCGATATTGTATCATGTCTCACTACTGATCATTTCACTATGCTGATCATTTCACTTTTTCCATTGTAAAAATTGAATTATCTCGAATTTGAGAAGAACCAAAGCCTTATTCCTTAGAATACTTAACATAATAAATTAATAGTACTTTCTTCGTCTTCTTCTTATAAACATATGTATAAATAATAATTTAAACGTGTTTAAAAAACTGAACAATTTAAGAAGGTAAAATTTTCGATCATGTCCAGCGAGTCCTTGCATATCTGTAAACACTGTAAGCAATTAATTACTTAATTAAGTAAATGGATCTCAATATTAATCAGCCAATTGAACCAATATTTCTGCGCGTCGTAGATATTAAAGGAGCTTGAATGCTTATAACGGAATATTATTTATGATCGAACAAAATAATAAATAAGATAAACGCACGAACGAAATAATAATAATAAATAATAATATTGTACTAAAATTTTTGGAATATTAAAGCCAGAGACACAAGCAAATCTATATCAGGATTGAAATTGAAGCAAAAAAGTGTGAAATGAGAGAATTTAGCTTGGATATTTTTACAAATGCATTTTCGTCAAAATAATGACGACTTGTCATTATTTAGTACCAAAACAGAGATATACACCGTATAAATCTCAAATTTGCCAAAAAAAAGTTGAAGGCGCTCATTCATCATTAAATATACATAACAAACCGAAAATAAATTGCCATCTAATATAATCATGTATCAAATGTACATAAATTTTGTATATGAAATAATACATCATTACAAAATAAAATGCTCGATATTTCGGATATATAATTATCATTAAATATAACTTTATTCTTAAACAGCTGATATTTTATACTTCTTTTGTGTTTCAAGAACAAAATTGCGGCAGCCGAAGATCGGTCGCTGCTTCTGTCGGCAAGACGCGTCGGAACTGAGCGCTCTGCATGAATTTTGAACAATCAAATCTAATAAAAATTTTCATTAATTTAGTAACGTACTTCTATCTTCAGAAATATATAATGATCTACTGATTGTTCATATTACTTTGTTTCTAATATAAAAAAATCAATCATATATCATATCATATATAAAATCAATCATGTGAAATACAGTCATAATTACCATCACTGAGCTGGTTCGCTAAACTTACTTGTAGTGTGCGATATAGATCACTTGAAATACAATGTTTAAACGATTGGCAATTTGATGGTGAAACTGTGATCAATTTACTGTGACCTCCATTCATAATATTGAAAAATATCCGTCGTATACTTCATATATATTGAATATTTGATAGCATTGCAAATATTATACGAATTATGCAACGCAGTTTACCTTAAAAATGTGAGTTTTATGGAAATTTTGATGAACAATGAACTTACAAAATTTCAAAGCTTTTATTTTATGATTTGAATTTACAATGACTTTATATACTTAACTATAAATGAACAAGAATAACATCGACTTTGAAGGCAAGGTAATTGAGAATTTTTCTAATTTTCAATATAATAGCAATATTGAAAACAATAATTCTATAGAGTTAGATTTATGGCTGAGAATCCACAAATAAATAATTAACTTAATAATAATATAAATGCGAAAATCATTATTGATTTGTCAAATAGTATTTAATAAATATTGTTAATATAATATCAGAATAAAAGTATTAATGCAGTGCATTATAATGACTAACATAAATTTATTACAGATGCAGGAAAAATGGCATCTTCATTATAATATAAAAATTTTTAATTTTAAGTACTACCAACTGATGAGAACATATCAATGTGAAATTATCATGTGGATTTTAGCCCGGAATTTCACGAGCAATTTTTATATTGTTGAGTTAATATGATTATTTTCTGCAGGTAAAAAAGAAGCTGTGATTTGAATTCATCAGAGATTAAATCAAAATTTTAACGCAACCAAAAAAATATTAATGTTGTTAGGAGAATATTCACGTCTCCAGGCAGAAATATGCCTTCCTGGCAATTAGCAACGTTACCTTATAAATATTAACATTTCCATATAAAATCAAGATTAACATATAAATATTAACATTTCCATATAAAATCAAGATTAACATATAAATATTAACATTACCAAATAAATAGCAACATTGTCATACATAAATATCAAACTTACCATATAAAAATCAACATCACTATATAAATTTCAACATGGCCGTTGAAATATAAATATTACCGTATTATACATTACCATATAAATATTACCGTTACCATGGAAACATTGACGTTACTAGATCAACGTACACATTTGAAATGCAAAAATCGAGGTAAAATTTCAATTTTTATATATTAAATTTGTCCTCATACTATTAGTCCTATTCATATATTTTTTGAACAAATATCTTGACTGTACTTATGGGAGGAGGGCAATACAATAAAAATGTAATGGCATTACATTAAAAATGTAATGCCTTTCAATTAAACATAATTACAAGAAAATTAACTCGAGAATTATATTGAATTAAAATTTTAGACATCAAGGCAAGATTGATAAGTCTGACTATCGTTTTACAAATCACATCCAATCATCACGATACTATTTAGGTCTAGCTAAATTGAACAGATTACAATTTTTACTAAATTGAGTTCATAGCAATTTTCGTGCTTTAGAGTTTAGAAGAATACAGTTACAGAATATTGATGATGCTATAATAGATTTATGATGCATACAGTAACAGATTTATCATGTATACAGTAACAGATTCACCATGCATACAGTAACAGATTTATGATGCATATACAGTAACAGGTTTTTGATGCATACAGTAACATATTTGTGATGAATACAGTAACAGATTTATCATGTATACAGCAACAAATTCATTTAGAACACAGTAAAACAACTCTGATTCCTACAGTAACTGATTTATGATGAATACAGTAAGTGATTTACTACGAATAAATCAACAGATTTATGAACCATACATTAACTGTTTTATTATGAATACAGTAACCAATTCATGATGCATACAACAACTGATTTTTGAAGCCTAAAGTAACAGATTTATCACGAATTATCCAGGCCTGGAGGCGAGCGCAATAAACATCAGCGGTAACCACCAAAGCCCTTTAAGTGTTTGCATGGACATTTGCTGAGTCATGGTTTTTTAGGCTTCTTTTTGGTGCGGCGTTTGGAGCGTTAAGCGATCATCGAGGATAATTGAGACACGCACTGTAGGGAGGTCTGCGGTGACATCGTAGAAGCAAGTGCAAACAAAGACTAAGCGGTCCTGACTAGCTGGAGTTGCCCAGGTGGGTGACTGTATTGGAGTGTGATGCCCAGGTGGGTGACTGTATTAGAGTGCGATGACCAGGTGGGTGACTGTATTAGAGTGTTTTGCCCAGGTGGGTGACTGTATTAGAGTGTGATGCCCAGGTGAGTGACTGTATTACAGTGTGATGCCCAGGTGGGTGACTGTATTACAGTGTGATGCCCAGGTGGGTGCCTGTATTGGAGTGTGGTGCCCAGGTGGGTGACTGTGCTAGAGTGTGATGCCCAGGTGGTTGCCTGTATTAGAGTGTGATGCCCAGGTGGGTGCCTGTATTAGAGTGTGATGCCCAGGCGAGTGATGCCCATATCTACCTTTAAATGCCTTCTACGAGATTGATATGCCCATGTCTACCCATAGATTACTTCAATGAGAGTGAGACTGACTGAACTGAATAGAGATTAGATAAGACAGTATAACTAAACTTAAAATAACTCGAGTTGATAGGATAGGATATATATACTAAAATAACTAGAGATTAGATAAGATAGGATAACTTAACTAAAATAACTAGAAATTAGATAAGATCGCGTATATCTACCTATTTAATGTGGTTTACTCACATGAGTGAAGCGTAAAAAGAGAAATGGAAGAAATTACATAGATTAAAACCATCGTGAATTCATTGAAAGTTTTGATCCAGGTGGGTGACTGTATTAGAGTGTGATGCCCAGGTTGGTGCCTGTATTAGAGTGTGGTGCCCAGGTGGGTGACTGTATTAGAGTGTGATGCCCGGATGGTGACTGTACAAGAGTGTGGTGCCCGGGTTAAGGATTCTCTCAATGAAAGTCTGATGTCCACTGAAAGTCCCAAGACTGATTCCTTCAATGAAAGTCCCATGTCTACCCATAGATTATCTCAATGAGAGTGAGACAGTGACTTCAGTGAAACTAACTTCAGTGAAACTAACTTCACTTCAGTGACTTCAGTGAACTTCACTGAACTTCAGTGACTTCAGTGAAACTAACAAGAGATTAGATAAGACAGGATAACTTAACTTAAAATAACTCGAGTTGATATGATAGGATAACTACATTAAAATAACTATAGATTAGATAAGATAGAATAACTTAACTAAATTAAGTAACCAGAAATTAGATAAGATCGCGCAGCTACCCATTTAATGTGGTTTACTCACATGAGTGAAGCGTAAAAAGAGAAATGGAAGAAATTACATAGATTAAAACCATCGTGAATTCATTGAAAGTTTTGAAATGAACAGAAATTATGAAGTATTTTAAAGAAAGCATAATTATCATGACCTATTAATATCACTTGTGTGCTCAACTTAGTGGGTTAAAATATATTTTTGCGTATATTTATATTTCGTTCATCTTATATTATAAATGTTTATATTTCTTCATAAAAAAGTATTATAAATGATAGGCGAAATAAAGAAAAATTTATTTCAAGTGAATGTTGTGGAGCAATGGTTTGAATCGTTCTCCGGTCATTTGTTGACATAATACGACATATGTCGTTGGTGTGAGAAAATTAGCAGAAAAATCGAAGCTTTTCTTCATGGAAACTACATAGTGATTGAAAAAAAAACTTACATAAGAAAGTAATTATATTCATATCTTGCAATTAAAAAAGTATATATTATTGATATTGAAAAAATCTACATGAAATTTTTGCCCAATAATTTTTGAAGAACATTTTCTTGAAAGAGCCATATGTAGATGCTGAAGCAAGAAAGTTGCTATAAGCATTCATGCACTTGTAGCGATCGAGCGTTTCATGCCTGTATTCTGATTCACACAATAGTCTAGTACTAGTGATCGAATGAATTATATATCCCGTTATTAATTTTCTTTATCTTTGCCAATCACCAATCCTCTTTCCCTTTCAGACATCTGAGGTATACGTATAGATCTGCAACATCGACCGGAGCTACAGTACTATATACGTCATAAAATATTGCCTCATCACTGGTCCGACATTATAACGAACATGATACACTTGTCAAAATAAGGGAAAAACGAACTTCCGTCTATTGAATACTATCGTGAACCAAATCTAAAGTTTTTTATTGTATACACATTAGCTTCCATACCCCTTTTCTTCTAGGAGTGAATTTTAATTGCACAAAAACTGCACGCGACAGTTTCTTTGCAAGTCGATAGAACATGTTCTGACTCAAAGCTCATTTTTATAGCACGTGCGTTTAGAATAACGGAGCTGAGCAGGTGCCTTCGCTTACTTTAAAATGAATTATTTTAATTTATCATTGTGCTCCATGGGATTTACGAGCAATTTACAACATTCTAAAAAAAATCTTTTTCTTTTCCTATTTATGTTCATGATTTGCTAAAAGTATGAATATAAAACCGTTCATGAAACGCCTAAATTACATTAAAAAAATTGTCTTTTCCTTGAAAAAACCGTCTTTTTCAAAAAGGCTTTTTTAGCTTCAGAATAAATTCAAATGTAGAGTAAGTTGAAGGACTGAATGTAAATTCGAGGTAGAAAGTAGAAATAATTTTAAGATTTATATTGTTAGTATATGAAGATTAATCGGGCAGCAACAAGCATATAACTGCAAATTTGTTGACGTGTGTGATAATCACAAAACAAGAGATGATCACAACTGATCAAAAAACGAGTCTAAATTTACTGTGATAAACATGCAGAGTCAAAATTCATGCCACTTGCATTCCCATTAACAAACTTGCAAAATAGCTACAAATGTTACACAAATAACAAGCAAAGATTGTATTTGTGAACAGCTGAACGATATTCAGCTGAAGGCAGTTAAATATATCGACCGAACAGACACTTGTATGCTAATTAGACACTTGTCATGTACAAGTCACTTGTATGCATATAATTAGAGTGAGTACCTTCCAAAACATTCACTGCACAGTAGCAGAGATACGGCAAAACTACATGGATCTGAACTATGTTGATAAGTTTTGAAATCTCATATGCAGATGTTTCATGGAAAATCACATGAAAATCTACGATCATGCGATAAAAATTCAGATTAATTTCCTATTGGATATATGGATGGATAATTTTTCAAAGCTATTTCGAAAGAAATAAAGAATGTTTATTGCTTTAAACCTGTAATATTGCTCGACTTAAGCAATATTACAACATCAAATAATGCAATTGAACCCTCGATCATGAATTGGTTGATCATGAATTTACACAAGCTTGTCTGAGAAACATCTCATACACAAACAAGATTAATAAATTTTATGATTAAATTCGCAGAAAAGTGATTATATGAATCGTTCAAATAGAACTCTATTATATATTGAAATTTTATCATCTAAATATAGATCTTTTCTTGACTAAGCTGAGATCAAATTGTAAATAGTAATTTATGAGTATCAGATTAGAGTACGTAATGTATTACAGTTACATAGGTTTTTATAAGTGACAAATACTCGTTTAAATTAATCAATGAGTATTGATTATTTACTTTTCAAGTCTCTCCTATATCGATCACTTATCAAAGAAAAATGAAAGAATAAAAAGCCTTAGTTGATAATAAGTAATAAATCACTAGCCTTAAGCTCATATAATTATCTTCGTACCCGCTATAGCAATTATTCTCTCATTCTTATCCTTATCACTGTTAGAAAAAACGGTGAAAAAACGGTCCCCCCGGCATCCTAGTGGCCGGTTGCCCCGTGAAAATAAACTGTTTCGCCGTTTTTATCAGATGTTTTACGGATTTCTGGTGTTAAATTGGAATAAAAACTGTGAAACGGTGTTTCTTTTCACGTGCCGACCGGCCACTGATCGAAATGCCGGTAATACCGTTAACGGTCATTTTTCTAACAGTGTATAAGTAAACCATGACTCAAAGTACCAGGCAGAGCATCGCAACAATTTAGTGTGCACAAGCCAAATTTAATTATAAAAATTCGAGGCGGACTATAGACGGCCACCGGTAAAACGACGATACTTTTCAGCTGATGGTTTATATGAACAAAGTGTTGAGGGCGTACGTAGCTATAATTCGTACAGTCGTGTGCTGAGCGGACGTGTGAAATAACGTTTATTCGTTCATTTAAAATTAATTATATTTACAGACGAACAGAAATTAATTTCTCACTGAAATTTCGATGTATGCTATTTCGATTAATTATATAACATAGATCTATAGATTCCATTTACTTCTTAACTTCTAAACTTATTCTACGTAGATTCTTATCTAAGTATTAAAGTTAATTTCCACTACTTAGTTGTAGCCGATTATGCCAAAAAAATTCGTAATTTATCCCACGAGTTGCAACGAACTATTTGATGACAAGAAGCATAATGAAAGAACCATGCAAAATGGCGGCACGTGCGACGAAAATCATGAAGGTATCATTGATACCTTCATATAATATAATATAACAGTTACCTTCATTATTATAATACCTTCATATAATAATACATTATAATAGTTGCAACAAATGTATCATGGTCATCCATGAAATAGATGCAGCTTGCCAACTGTACCGTACCATACATATAATAAGATCACACAAAGCTAGCTTTCTACTTGCAACCACTGATACCTGCCAATTTTCAACATATTTTCTTTCAAATAATATTTCGGTAATTTGCCTTGTGTAGTTCTCACTACATGTGATGTAAGAAGAAATAATTGTGTCAGCAAGTATTAACTCTGAAAATTTCTTAAGACGAATGGACAGTTGGTTGAAATATTTTAGCTTACGTTACACTTACATGTTTAAATGCAAGGGCACGTTATGGTTTCATGTTGCGATTAGTTTCGAAACGGATTTTTTTATCTCAAAATTGTATTGATAAAAGTCAAAATGGATAAGATTTTGGCATTAGGAGTCTGCATGTGGTATGAAAAAGTAAAATAAAAATAATAGTCAAATCCAACTTAAGTGTTGAATAATCTTGAATTTTTAGCACGAAAATAAAATTTATTTTTGAACAATTTTCACATTTTAATCGCTATAAATCAACAGGAAAACTCGTGTCAAGGCCGCTGCGATTAATCACTCGTTTAAGCACCACAACTTTTCTGAACACTTTTTAGGCACTGACTTTGTATATATTGAATTCCCCACTGATTCTTACCTGGCTTGGGGACATTACGTTTAACTTGCATCCACTTGTACGTCGGAACGTTTTGTTGGGGCTGTTGATGGGGTAAAGGAGGACCCCCTGCCATCATAGCCATGCTGCACTCCCTGACAGCATCATGATGGGGATATAGCCCCATGCCAACGTGTCTATACTGAGCAGTGGGATCAAGGTACCCAGGATATGCCCCTGGGGGACAGGGATTAGGTTGGGCATAATCGTAAGCCTGAGGAGGCTGCGTCATGTGCTGGTAGGCGCTGTAGTCGTCGAGGCTTGTGTACGATGGCGGACCATCCTGCAGTGGTTGTGATCTGTGTTGGTGGCCATCAGAGGCCGTTAGTGTAGGCGATAAATACGCTTGTGGTTGTTCATACGCTTGGCAATGCGCGTAGTATTGATGCAATTCAGCTGACGAAGGATATGGCTGATGATAGCCGGTCTCCGAACCGCCGCCGCAAACACCGTACACCATGTCCTTGTTCATCCGGTCGAGCCACTCCCAATACTGACCACTGAAACTTGGAGTCGTGGTGTTTCCCCCTCGCGGTCACTTCTAAAACCCTTCCATCCACCACTCGTATTCCCGATCTTTTGTGGCAACCTAGGGCGCTGCACCGAAGCTCCTCCCTCTGCCATACTTGTTACGCTTGAACAACTCAGCTTGCTTCACACGTTTCTGTGCACTACAAAGTGCATATTCACAATCCTTCACATAAATATCAATTTATTGAGATAAATTTATCAAATGCAGCTTTTAATTCAACTTTTTGGTTATCAAATTCATCAATAATCATTGATATTACCCTGTTTTCGATCCCGAATGCTAGCATTGCCTCTGCTTGGCTTTTAACCAATGGCCGCCATGTCTAGACAGCGGCTCCACCTCGCGCCAGACGCTGTTCACCGCTGGCGGCAGCTAACATGCAATATTTATACGTGTTCTTCTGGGTCTTTAAATTTCATCGCCTAATAATCTGCACACGAAAAGGAGAAGAACGGCGGCTCGCACGAAGATTTGATGCTTTAAGGAGATACTTGAAGGCTGCCATCAAATTGTGTGTAATCATTGAATTTGATGGACCCTCACCAGTCATGAGATTATATGAATCGTTGAAACCTTATCTTCGTATTGAATGGTCGCTCGAAATTATGAAGTTCTCAATAACAATTGTTCAAATACTTTGTTTCATTGAATTTTTGTATAGACGCATAGTCGATGCGTTCGATTTTCATAGTTTGCGACAATTCAAAGCAATATTTTGCGCACTGCATAGATTGCCAAAAGTCGATTAAACATGCCATAAAATTTCAAATCGGTAAATTTTTCTCACAGCTCTTATCTAGTAAAAAGTATTTATTGAACCATCAACTTAATTTCCCATTAAATAATGGTAATTTTAAATTGAATAATCTCTTATTATTTATTTTCTGGAATGATTGTCGGAAATAACAAATTTTCTCACTGAACGTAGGTATTATATCAACATTTATAACTTCGGGAAAATTTAAATCTGAAATAATTCTTACTTTGAAACGCTCGATAGTCACTGTTTTTGGCCCGCCTAATCAACTAAAGATAATCAGAATGAACTGTAATGTAATATAGTAATTCAAATACCCATATGATGCTAGTTAATAGATAATACTGGAATGCTTGCTCATTCGCGAAGCAAAAACATCCCTCTCAAATTCATAATTAGGTTCTAAAGTTCACTATAAAACCTTCCAAATTACGTTCTGAAGCTCACTATAAAGTCTACCGAATTACCTCCTAAAGTTCATTAAAAAGTTCCGTGAATTACAATATAAATTCAACTGTAAAATCTCCTGAATTACATTCTAAATTTCACTATCACGTTTATTTAATTACAATCTAAAAATTTCTATGAAGTTTCCGTAAATAAAGTCTAAAGTTCGCTATAAAGTCTCCTGAATTAAGTTCTAAAGTTCACTATAAAGTCTCCTGAATTTTACGTTCTAAAGTTCACTATAAATTCTCCTGAATTACGCTCTAAAGTTCATTTGAAAGTCTTTTGAATTACGTTCTAAAATTCACTATATAAGGTCTCCTGAATTACGCTTTAAAGTTCACTATAAAGGTCCCCTGAATTTCGTTCTTCAGTTCACCTATAAGTATTCTTACATTAAAAGTTCACTATTAGTCCGCTGAATTACGTTCTTAAGTTCACTATATAATAATTATTATGAATTATGTTATAAAGTTCACTCAATATAAGGTCCCCTGAATTACGTTCTCAAGTTCATTATATATCAAGTCCCTGAATTAAATTTGACCAAAATTTTAAGTCTCATCAATTCATTTACATAATGTACGAGATCATTCAATTAAGAGAAAGGGAGATTTGTCACAGTTATTTCACTGACGTATTTAACTCACATTGAGTCTTCATGANGAACTAGACTGTTGGTATAGGCCGTACTAGACATTTGGTATAGGCTATACTAGACAGTTGTATTGGCTGTACTAGACAGTTGGTATAGGCCGTACTAGACATTTGGTATAGGCTATACTAGACAGTTGGTATAGGCTGTACTTGGCAGTTGGTATAGGCCGTACTCGACAGTTGATATAGGCCGTACTCGACAGTTGGTATAGCCCGTTTACCTGTCAGTTGATATAGGCCGTACTCGACAGTTGGTGTAAGCCGTACAGTTAAGTGTAACCTAACGACCGAGTGTTGCAGAAAAAACACGCATACTTCAATGAAACATTGCCCTTAAAAAAATCACCCGTGCCCAAAAAAGTAACAATGATATTGAGAAATTCATTGTACATCTGTAAGATTGGAGATACTGGATTCTTTGGAAGTGTTGTCTTTAAAAAGTAATTTTTAAACGTATATTATTTAAACATCATATAGCTTTTTAGCGCATTTTCTCATTTATAGAAAAAATGCACTATTGTGCTCGTCATGTCCGTCTGTCTGTCTGTCCGTCTGTCCGTGACCTCAAGTTTTCGTCGACGAGAAAATGCGAGCTCTGACACTCACTGCAGTGAGTACTAAGTTATATATTTTTAATGATAGTCATGCGCAGGAACATGTTCAACAAAAATTTTAGTAGTAATAAGAAATAGAGAAACCAGATCCTATTTTAAAAAATTTCGAA